>NC_085018.1:21653706-21747706 GCF_963692335.1 Osmerus eperlanus
AGGAGTGGGGGAATGATGATGAAGAGGGTCTGGCATCATTATGTGTGCCATCACATGCCTGAGGCGTGGGCTTATCTATCCAGATTTGAGAAGGGAGGACAAAGTACAACATCTTTTGAAGGGTGAGGTGAACACGACTAGTGACCTCCAACACACTCCAACTTAGGAAGCCAGATACAAACAAAGGAAGAGAGAGAGAGAAAGAGAGAGGGAGAGAGAGAGAGAGAGAGAGAGAGAAGAGAGACAGAGAGAGAGAGAGAGAGAGAGAGAGAGAGAGAGAGAGAGAGAGAGACGAGAGAGAGAGAGAGAGAGAGAGAGAGAGAGAGAGAGAGAGAGAGAGAGAGAAAGAGAGAGAGAGAGAGAGGAAAAAATGAAAAGGGGTCATTCAAAAAAACAGCCAATTTGATTCTTAGTCCAGCAAAGCTGACTTCCAACCCCATAGAAAATAAGCTCTATCCATCAAGGCCTGTATCTGACTGGACCAGCGGGGGTAATCGAATGCCGTAAATAAAAAGATGATTCTGATTCACCTGGGTAATAATAAACCCTGTGAGCCTCAGAGGAGATTTCGGTGCTTTCCAAAGTTCAACAGAATCAAGGCAATGTTTGGATATAAGGAGTGAAACTAAGTTAAACTTCGTTTTCTCTAGTACAACATCCAAAAATAAATGTAATAAAAATTGTAACTGGATGTGAGAAGTGGGTTAGGCAGAGTGGAGAGAGATGATCATAAAATAAGGAAGTTGGATCCTGGGTTTGAGTTGACGACACATTCCTTTCTGCTCCGAGGGAATTTCTCCTTCTCACTCGGCACTCTGGTAAGACTGGACCCCTATGGGCTTACCCGGCCCTTCACAGACATGTTCAAATCTGCCATATGGGACAGGGAATATCACATCTAAAAGTCCTATTGTTACCAAAAAGTTCTCAAAAACCTGAGGAAAAAAACACAAATGTAATAAACTTAATAAAATTAAAACTATGACTATAACAACTTTAAACTCCTTTTCGGCAAACCATTTCTCCACTTTGAGTGGCACCGAACATCAAGTTATTAGACTACAAACAGTAGCTTTACTTCAAAAACACTGTTTACTGGGTCAAAATGAAAGGAATCTATTTGCAGAAATACATTATGCAAATCTACATTCTAATTAACATCTACAACAGGGCATTTCACTGCCGCTGCATTTTACTTATGATGCTTTCATGATGAATTTAATAAAAACAAGCCCTCTTGTATGTAAGTGAAATCAAAGAAGTCCGACCAAATAATAAGTCCAACGCACATTGCAATTGCATTATATTGACTTGTTTGGTTATTTTACAATTATTCAATTTGACGTTTAGCAGTTGACTGGATGCGGCTTGTAACCAGGTCTGTCAGTTTCCGATCAGCAGTCCTGTCGCCTAGTGACAACGTTTGTAACACAACGCAGGAACAATGACAAACACTGAATAGGTTGACACCTTGCCCTCTGCCTAGACCTTTGTGTACTACATACACATTCGCTGTACTGAGGGAAGTAGAGTGTGTGTGCTTGCATGTGCGTGTGAGCGCGTGTGTCTGTGTGTGGGCGTGTGTGTGTGAGAAAAATAGGGAGCAGTGTGAGGTGTGTGAGTGTGTTGAGAGATAATG
This sequence comes from Osmerus eperlanus, assembly GCF_963692335.1. NCBI lineage: Eukaryota > Metazoa > Chordata > Actinopteri > Osmeriformes > Osmeridae > Osmerus > Osmerus eperlanus. The sequence goes on from NC_085018.1 coordinate 21,655,346, forward strand.
ATCAGATCTACTCAGCTAGTGTTTCTCCCTAAGCCTTATCCCAGACAGGCTCTGAAGAATCTGACACACACACATTCTGTCCTCCAGCCGCAATCTTGTGGTGGTGGGACCACACACACACACACGCATGCAGCACGGTACACAAACACAGACACACACACACAGCATGCGACAACTTACCGTTGCTTCAATGCTACTAATTGCTCTTTATTTTAAGGGAAGAGGAAGACAAGCCGCAGATCTTTGTTAACAGGTCCAGAGGAAACCCCACACACACCATGCACACACACCGTGCACGTACGGCATGCACGCACGCCACACTCGCACGCCACGCACGCCACGCACGCATGCCGCTCCTCTGTGTGACTACACGGAGGAGGAGCATCCTGCTTCTCAGCTCAGGTGTTAAGAGACTCCTGAAGAGGTGTCCACTTTAAACAGCTCCAGGTAGAAGGGACTGGATATGAGACGCGATGATACCTCACATTAACACTGCCGCTTTGATTCCTTGTTCTTTTCTTTCTCTAACCCGCTCTTTGTGTGTGTGTGTGTGTGTGTGTGTGCGCGCGTGTGCTACATGCATAGGGTTGCAACGTTTACATCTATAGTTGATTGTGTAGGCCCGTGTGTGTGTGTGTGTGTGTGTGTGTGTGCGTATAAACGTGCATAGTTGCCATGGGTGTGTGTTTGTGCATGTGAATGATCTGCATGAGTGCATTCATTTGTTTGCAAGAGCTTGTTCAGTGATGACCTGAGGATGGGAGCGTTTACAGACAGCCAATCAGAGCCCTGCCACAAGGCCCCAGTCTTAATGCAACTTGATTTCCATAATGACTGGGCAGCTCGTGACTATTGATTATGGTTTCCAAGCAGTTCCAGAAATCAATTGGATTAGATTGAGCAAACTACCGGAGATTATGCAGATTGGAAGAAAAGAGGGGGAAACAAAAGAAAGGAGAGAAGAGAGGAAGAGAAACGGCTGCTCGGGCAAGAGTACTAGAAGAGAACAAGTATATCCTGATTGTGTCGAGTGGAGTGTGTGTGTGTGTGTGTGTGTGTGTGTGTGGATTGAACCCTATCTACTCAGTCCTCCCTCATCTCTCAGTATTCTCAGTGGCTACCACACTCTCCATGACTGAACAGGGAATGGGACTGAGTGTCAAACAATGAAGAGCCTTTAGTCAAATACCCTCATCCGACTGAGAATCCAGTATCCATAACAAGAATAGTCGACAGGCACCCTCGTAATCCACACAAACAGTGCTGTCTCAATAGCTACTTGAGTCAGAGCCTGCAGTATGTGTCACCGCTGCAGAAGCCCATGCACCGTGTGTGCGTGTGCGTGCGTGTGTGAGAGGAAAGAGAGACAGGGAGAGAGGGAGAGAGAGAGGGAGACAGAGAAAGAGACAGGCCGAGAGAGAGAGAGAGAGAGAGACAGAGAGAAAGAGCGGGAGGGAGGGAGCGAGAAAGAGAGAGAGACTGAGTGAGTGTGATATTGCCCCACTGTTTTCACATGAGGGGGGCGAGTGCGTCTCTGACATGTGTTGTGAAACTAGCGCTGCGGGGCTAACACTCCGCCCCCTTCGCCAGCTGAAGAGGAGGATGGGGGGGGTCAGAAGAGGAAGGGTGAGAAGGACGAATGATGGAGGGGGGTGTTGGGGAGGGGGGGGGCAGGATGGGATCGAAAGGGGAGGACAGAAACAGGAAGAGGGTGATAGGAGAGATGTAGCAGATGGTAGGAGAGGAAGGGAAGTGCTAACTCTTTCAAACACTTCCTATCGCCAACTGGAGTTGCCGTGGTGAGGGATGGGCAGCGTAGCAGCAAGCCGTGACAGTAAACAGGAAGGGGGGAGAAAACCCAAATCGATGGTCAACGTTGGAGAACACGGAGACTGTACTAGTACTGTTAGACATGGAAACGTGTCCCTGTGTTTTCATTAGGAGCGACCTGTTTTGCCCATGTTGCTTTGGGATTCAAGAAGCACAGTCAGACAGACTAAGGACAACCTACGTGTTTAAATGGACTGTGAGCCAGTCTGCAGGCCCAGATGTCACGGTCAGAGATACAAGGAGTATGTGACCGTCCATGTGTGTGTGTGTGTGTGCATCCGTGCATGTCTGTGTGACTGTGTGTGCATTTGCGTGCATGTGTGTGTGCGTCTGTGAGTGCCTTTGTGCGTGCAGCCGTGCATGTCTGTGTGTGTGTGTGTGTGTGTGTGTGTGAAGGGCATAGAGAAATGAGTGTGGGAGTAGAGGAGGATGGGTGTGAGGGGGGAAACGGACAGACAGGATAGAAACAACAAGACTGTTTACTGCTCTGTGTCCTCTGCTATAAAACAGAGAGGAACACCGCTGCACGAGGCTGCCATTTACAACACTGCCACCAAGGCCCTGACTTATACCTCTGCTTCCTCTCCCCCTATAGTCCCTCAGTCTCTGTCTGTCTCTTTGTCTCTGCTTCCTCTCCCCCTATAGTCCCTCAGTCTCTGTCTGTCTCTGTCTGTCTCTTTGTCTCTGCTTCCTCTCCCCCTATAGTCCCTCAGTCTCTGTCTGTCTCTGTCTGTCTCTTTGTCTCTGCTTCCTCTCCCCCTATAGTCCCTCAGTCTCTGTCTGTCTCTGTCTGTCTCTTTGTCTCTGCTTCCTCTCCCCCTATAGTCCCTCAGTCTCTGTCTGTCTCTGTCTGTCTCTTTGTCTCTGCTTCCTCTCCCCCTATAGTCCCTCAGTCTCTGTCTGTCTCTGTCTGTCTCTTTGTCTCTGCTTCCTCTCCCCCTATAGTCCCTCAGTCTCTGTCTGTCTCTGTCTGTCTCTTTGTCTCTGCTTCCTCTCCCCCTATAGTCCCTCAGTCTCTGTCTGTCTCTGTCTGTCTCTTTGTCTCTGCTTCCTCTCCCCCTATAGTCCCTCAGTCTCTGTCTGTCTCTGTCTGTCTCTTTGTCTCTGCTTCCTCTCCCCCTATAGTCCCTCAGTCTCTGTCTGTCTCTGTCTGTCTCTTTGTCTCTGCTTCCTCTCCCCCTATAGTCCCTCAGTCTCTGTCTGTCTCTGTCTGTCTCTTTGTCTCTGCTTCCTCTCCCCCTATAGTCCCTCAGTCTCTGTCTGTCTCTGTCTGTCTCTTTGTCTCTGCTTCCTCTCCCCCTATAGTCCCTCAGTCTCTGTCTGTCTCTGTCTGTCTCTTTGTCTCTGCTTCCTCTCCCCCTATAGTCCCTCAGTCTCTGTCTGTCTCTGTCTGTCTCTTTGTCTCTGCTTCCTCTCCCCCTATAGTCCCTCAGTCTCTGTCTGTCTCTGTCTGTCTCTTTGTCTCTGCTTCATCTACCCTCAATTCCCCGTCCCCTGATCCCCTCCCTCTCTCTCTCTCCCTCCCCCTTACATCATCCTTCAATCCTTCCTGTACCCTTCCTCTCACCCTTCATCCTCTCTCTCATTTTCTATTGTCCCTCGCCCAGGATGACATCATCCTTCCATCCCTCCCTAATTTCCAGGGCTGGAGGAGTGAGCTGGTCCCTCTGTGTGTGTGTGTGTGTGTGTGTGTGGAGGGGTGGTGGTGGGCGGGTTCTCTAGCTGAAGCCATTTCCACTGGTGAATGACAACACCCCTCAGCCAGGTTACGTACAGAGCCACGCATGATTTAGGTTCTCAGAGGCAGGGAGGCAGAACCTTTATGATAAATAGAACTGCTGCTTATGATTTAGAACTATTTTTCATACTGCCTATTTATGGAGGATTTTTTTTCCAACCCTCACTAACAAACTTTATTGCAGCCCACCCAGAAATAGAATCTCCAGGAAAGCAGGGGATATTTCATAAGATACTATATTTAATATTGGGACTGTAAGTAGGGTAGGCTATGTGGGAGGTTTATGGCAATCTGAACTGTCTGAACTGGGAGTCAGATGGCTGAGCGGTGAGGGAGTCGGGCTAGTAATCAGAAGGTTTCCAGTTCGATTCCCAGCCGTGCCAAATGACGTTGTGTCCTTGGGCAAGGCACTTCACCCTACTTGCCTCAGGGGAATGTCCCTGTACTTATAAGAGCGTCTGCTAAATGACAAAATGTAATGTCACCAGTGGGAATTTACAACGTGTACTGTAGACCATGTGTAGGTCTAATGCAAATCCGTTAAAACAGACGTGCTCACAAACAAACACACGTAAACGATGCTCCTTCTCGCCCCCCCTCCAGGAATACACACCTCCTCCACATCCCCACGGGAGAACACATTTCTCTTCACAGCAAAGAGGAAGGCTCCACCTCTTCACAAACACACACCTTCTCAGACATCTCCACGGGCGCTTCCACACAGAACACAATCCCTCCCACACACAAACACAATGAAAAACAGACAAGAGATGAGGTATTCGTGCATAGTCCTGGAGCTAGACCCCCTGTCCTTGACTCTGACCGCCCAGGGAGAAGACACAAAGACGCACAAACACCCCCTCCATGCTAAGTGATGCAATCTCAGTCGACTTCCCCTTCAAATGACTGCTTCTCAGAAGGAAATCTAATTTTCCCTGTCTACTGTAAGTCTCTCCCGCCCTCTGAATGAGTGTGTGTGTGTGTGTGTGTTCCTCCACTATCTCTGACATAGTGTACAAAAAAACCTATATGACCTATTGAATATAAATAAAAAGATATGTTAATATTTTGAGGTGCTGCTTACTGAGTTATAATAAACTAAGCTTATAATTGCTGACACATCTGAGGTAAAAACAAGAAATATAGATCATATTACTTAGCTTGAGTTTCAAGTACAAATATGCTAACCACACAAAAAGAACTAAGTGGAATGCACTAGCGTCCTTTTAAACCTGCAGAAACCTAAGGAGAGGATAATTACCTCTGAGACAAATGAACCACAACAATGCATTAATGGGAAGGTTATAAAACATTGATACCCCAACACTACACCCTGCCCCCCCCCCCCCCCCCCACACACACACACACACACTTACACACACATCACTTTTCCACCCTGTGGAGTGTTCTAGGGTGCAAAAGTCCACCTCTGCCGGGTACTCAATATATGCTGAAGGTTTATTGGAATGGTCATTATGGAGATGCCATAGAGGTCAGATCAGTGCTGCACAGCTGTCAATACTGTAACCAGGAGCCTGCTCTGGTCCTGCTACTCCTGCTGAGAAAGTCACCTTGACATATACACAGCACAGATCTCTATCTCTCTCTCTTCTCTCTCTCTCGCTCTCTCTCTCTCTCTCTCTCTCTCTCTCTCTCTCTCTCTCTCTCTCTCTCTCTCTCTCTCTCTCTCTCTCTCGCTCTCTCTCTCTCTCTCTCTCTCTCTCTCTCGCTCTCCTCTCTCTCTCTCGCTCTCTCTCTCTCTCTCTCTCTCTCTCACTCTCTCTCTCTCTCCTCTCTCTCTCTCTCTCTCTCTCTCTCTCTCTCTCTCTCTCTCTCTCTCACACACACACACACACACACACACACACACTGTACAAAAACAACACACATCATGGGGAGGTTATAGCTCAGTGGAAGACTGCACTGCATCAAGAGGTGCATGTACACGGCTTTGAATGAAAGTGTCTGTAAAAAGAAAACATGATTATTATTCTCATCATCATCGCACCTCCCAGTCTGTTTGAACTGCAAGGCTACAAGCCAGGCAACGCGGGATAAACCGCATGGCTGGACCCACAGCCTCCTGAGGGTTGAGGTTCCAACCATGAGTGAGCTGAAAGAGGTCTGACCAGGACCCAGAGTCTGACCAGGACCCAGAGTCTGCAGTCATTGGCCAAGGCCAAAACCATACAGAGAGTCAAATTAGCTATTGATAAACAGATGCATCGTTAATCCAATACATGCTGTACCGAGGCTTAGTGTGTTTATTCTAACACATCTAACCACCACCCATGCACGTCGCATATACATGAACACACACACACACACACACACAGACACACACACTAATCTCTCCTGCTGAGCTGTAATCAGGTCAAGAAGTGAACAGAGAGCCAACGTGTGCCATCACCACGGCGACGTGAGTTCGCCGGCGGGTCAGGCTTCAGAAGAACTCCGGGGGAGAAGAAGGACGTGAGTGGAGGAGAAGAGGAGAAGAGGGAGATAGTGAGAAAGAAGTAGAGAAAGGGAGAGACAGCCATTGAAGTGTGGAACAGACTTGCTGCATTGCACGGTCTTGCCCCTATCTACTTAGCACATCCCACATTCCGAGCCGCTCTCCATAGAATCCCTTTTTCCCTGTCAACAGTTTCCATGTGTTTAAGCAGGTGGGGGGGAGGAGGAGGGGGGGGAGGAGGGGGGGGTTAAATACCCTTGGTAAAGGCACACCGGAATCATCCCACGAGGGGATTTGGTCCAACACCAGCATTCCCTTGTGAGGAAAGAGCAGCCTAGTGCTCCCCTCCCCCTTCTCTCCCCCTGCCCTCCCCCTTCTCTCCCCCTGCCCTCCCCCACTATATCCCAGTTTTCAAAGGGGGGCCTGTCGTCCCCTGACAGTAACCACCCCCCCCTCCCCACACACACCCCCACCCACCCACACCCCCCCCCAGCCACACACACCCCCAGCCACACACACCCCACCCACACACACTCCACCCACACACACCCCACACACACCCCCACCCACACACACCCCCAGCCACACACACCCCACCCACACACACCCCCACCCACACACACCCCCACACACACACCCCACCCACACCCCCCCCAGCCACACACCCCACCCACACACCCCACACACACCCCCACCAGGCACTACTGTCCATCAGTCTGGGGAACCCACCTCAGCCCAGGGGATTGTCTCTCATTAAGCCAGTTGGAGGGAAATCTCCTCCCAGCTAGGCAGTACCCCTGAGGTATGCAGATACAGACATAGTTCAAAAGCAGCAGGCTGGAGGGGCATAACTTCCATCTTCAACCAGCCTATGGATGTCCATGAAGTCTCGCCCTCACCTGCACTCATCCCACAGCAGACACTAACAGCTTTGAATGCAAGTCAGACAAAGCCAATAGTTATTTCTTCCCCTATCACTCTCCAATGAGACTGATATAGTTAAAAAATGTAAATATTAATTTGCTTCATTTTCTGTACAATACATGGATTCTACAGGTAGGGTTGATGGACCATTTCTAACAGAAAGGCAGGCGAGGTGTTCTATTGCTGCTATCTGGACAGAGTCTCCCTGACGTCCACCTGACCTTATTCACAGACAGAAAGCTTCTGTGGTCGTATATTCAGATCATTACAGCTGACCCTCACAACCTTCTACCCACAGTCAGACCCGGAAAAAGGCGCTCAAGGCTAACCTCCCGACCTTGGTCAAATCTGAGCCCATAACCTCCTGACCCTTTGTCTGTAACTATCTCAAATACAGCGTTGCAGAGAACTGTTTATTATATTTTACACTGATACGGTGGTAGCACTGTGAATCATTATTCAAACTGGGCCTATCTGGATGGGAAGCTGTTTTATTGTGTCCTTTTCTGGGAGATAAGCAGGGCTAGCAACAAACCCTGATTGATTTTTTGCAGGTGACATTGCTGAGTGACAAGATGCACTGGCTGTGATTAAATTGATACGACTGCTAACACAATGTTGAAGGTCAATAGGATATGAAAAACAGCAGTTATAAAACCTGTATCTTAAGAGCTCAGGACAAAAGCAAGTAATCCTCGTGTGACTTGAGTGTTATTACGTGTCGTTTTTATCTTGTGTTATTTGACCCGCTGTACAAAGCAACGCGGTCCACTTCATACTACCAAGGGCCTATCTCTTCCAGCCATCTGACAACCACACACAGTCTAATTGGCATATTAGCTCCTCTATTAACTGGGTGTGGGTCCTGCAGCTATCGGTGACACACAGTCTGACTGACTGGATGGCGAGGGGGGCGTGGCCAGGGCTGTGGAGCAAAGGAGGCCACCCGGCTCTGCGCCATTAGCCAATTAAAACAATCGTGACTAAGCCGGCGCTAACGAGGGCGATCAGTCAGATGTGCGTTATGCTGGTCTTATTATGTGGCCTGGTTTCCCGCCTCTCCTCCTCGTTCAAGCGTCTCGTTGTCTATGGAGCGTGTGCTCCATAAAGAAGGGTCCGGTGCAGTTTGTCAAAGAGGGTTACAGTCTATTTGGAGCCGTGTGTCGAACGGGTCTAGATGAAGGAGAAATCCATAGCGCATGCATTAGTCAGCCATATTGGAGATTTATGCTTTGGCGAGGGGAGAGATGGGCGTGCGGACCACGCTGGGTGTGGCTGTTGGGAACAGGGCCGCGTTCGCTCCTCCGACTATTAGGAGGAGTTATGGCCGGCAGGAACAGAACTCTCCCTCAGTCCTTCATCGATTCTGGATCATTTTGCGGCGTGTATTTCACCGGGTGATCACAGTGATGGATACAACTGCCCCAGACTGGAACAGGACAGGAACAAGACAGGAACAGGACAAAGTTAAAAGGGAGAAGGGAAGGGGAGGGTGAGTGGAGGAGAGAAGGAAAGAGAGAGAACGGAAATAAATGGGGGGATAGAGAGAGCGTGTGAGTCAAAGAGAGAGGTGAAGAGGGAGACTGAGCTAAACAAGAAGAGAGCTTATTTTGGTGTGGACGGAGGTGTTTGTCTGGTGCATTCGCGAGGCCCCATCTCTCCCGGTCGCCTTTCATTGGGGGATCAATACACTCACTAAGTGCTGTCTGACAAAAGGCATATTCCACATTTAAATTCACTTCAGACAGAGGCGTCTGCAACCCTATCCCCTCATTACCCCTCTCCCCTGTGAGCATCCCAAGTGCCATTTCTCACAGCTAGGAAGGGGAGAACCAGAGCCAACATGGAGGAGACCGAGGTCTCTGATGGCTATGGAGGATCATGTACCAAGAAGAACAAGATCCACATATTACACATGCATTCATACGATGATTCACACGACAAGCATTTACTGTAGCAGTCTGACAGAACAGCATGTGAACAGACAGATAGTTAACACCAGACATTCGCACAGTTGAAATGTCAAGACGTCCTGTCCCTGGCGCTCCTTCGAGATCCTCACATCCTAGAAGTTAGCAGCCGTCTGGCAGGTGCCAAAGGCTCATAGTGCATCTGAGGTCAGCGTCTTCGTTACCATGAACTAACAGGGAGATTGTCCAAAATAAATCTTGGACAGGGCTATGGAATTCTTGGTGAGAGTGTAAGCAGGGCCTCATGGAGCTAAATCATTTTGGGGAGATTTCTAGATCAGTCACTGAAGGATAAATATGTCAGGTTAAAAACCCCCATCCTGGGAATAGACCCACCTACAAGAACAAAACAACACATGCTCACCTCTTGGCCAACAACACAAGTCACACAAGGCTGCATTTCAACACACAAACATTTCGAACGGCCTGACTACATGCTACACATTTTTGAGAAGCCTCTTTTCTTTTGCCAGACCCAAACAACATTCCCATACAGATACTATCTTCCCCCCCCCCCCCCTCCTTCGTCCTGCTAGTTTTCCCCTCTCCCAGTCTCCCACGTCCCTCCCTTCAGCGGCTTCCAACGTCAGCCCGTCTTTGATGTTATTTTGGGATCAATACTTCATGGAAGCCAGTGAGCGTATATCATGCTTCAGGAGGGAACTATGAACTAGATTTAAGGATGGGTTTTATATAAAACAGAGGCGCAGGCTGTCAGAGGCCCAGACCTGAAACCAAGCTGATTTACAGGCCATCTAAAGCAGTTTTTTAGCTAGCAGAATCCCACTAGATAGAGCCGATATGAAACATGTAAGATGTATACATTGGCAGGTATGATTGGAAGTATAATCCATACAGTATTAGTGCAACCAGTATTTAACACCAGTATTAACACTAGAAAAGACAGTTTGTGGCCTAAACTACTGCTTGTAAAACTTCCTAGACTGCATTCACCGACACATCCATGCGTATTTCATCACACAAACAATCTATTTATTTCTCAGTGACACCCCACATATTGTGATTTCACCTAGACCCAGAGTCTCCCAGCTTCTCTTTGCCAGCTACATCTCCATCAGCATTTGTATTCGTGTCAAACTATGGGAGTTCTCCACCGCCCCCGTGAATAGCCATTACAAATCCATTTTGGCTGCGTCATTATCAGTTCACACTGGCCCCAAAATCTCATTTCACCCCTTCTGCAAACTCAAACCCCATTGGCAGCACATACGTCCTAACCCCACCAAGCCAACAGATTCCACATCCCTATTAGAGGACAGGGAAGAAAAAGAAAAAAACTGAAATCAACTGTACACACCAAGACACAGGTTCCAATAGGATGAGTTGTATAATGTGATCATTTTATAAACTCCCACCGCCATTTCAGACCATTGCTGCCTCACCTGCACCACAACCTCTAGCTGCTAGCGTCAGCGTATAGGCCTCCTTCTTATGATCTGACCCCAAACCATTTATGCAGTCGGCACCACGTCTCCGCTCCGCCAGCCTCGCCTGTCCCCCCCCTGTCCCCTTCTGAGTGTTCCATCCAGGGGGCTGCTCCGTAACCACGATGACGCCCAATTAAAGAGATTAGACTGGGAGTGACTCACAGCGATAACGAGTCTGACCTACAACTAATGTGCTCCGCCCAACCCGTTTCATCCGGCTCAGATCCATTATACTTAGCCTCTTTGTTCACTTCTAGAACCTGTCACTTCCCAATGAATGTCATCCTTTGTTGAAACAAGTCGTTCCTTTTAACAAACTGAAAGGGAAATGGCCCAAATCTGACACGGAAAGGGGAAAGATCCTCATTACCCTCACAGTGCATTATCTCAATTAATTTGTTCTCTTATCACTAGGAAACCTAAACAATAGAATGAGTACTCTGTATTGTACGCTGGCATAGCAGTGTTAATGCAAGAATAATATCTGTCTATCAAGCTAATAGCTTCTAGCCCAGCCCACTATAAGGGAGAATACATACTATTTGGAAGCTGACATATGTTAGGATAGTGTCAGCTATAACATCTTTGTCAATGCCAAAGTGAATACATTCAGTTTAAACACAGATCTCATCTTTGTTACTTTCAGTATGTTGGTTAAAATAATTATCAATCCAATTAGGCTGGATGTTTGTGTGCGGGGTGGAGTGTAAAGTACTGATGAACAGGGACCAGAGTTTGCATTTCGTAAAGTGTAATCTTATTTTTGTTTTACTGATTGTTCTCTGAACAAAACAAACCATAAATATTCTAGAATCTTAAAACATTTGACCCTAACCAAAACCCAAATCAAACAGGTATGATGCTTAACCATTATGTGTTTAATAATTTAAAAAAAATTGTCCTTGGATATCAACTGTCAGTACTGAAACTGACAGATCTCTCAGCAGTGAACACTTCGTCCTCTGTCTCTGAGCAAACATGGCTGCATGGTCAGTTATGGTGTAAGAGGCCAGCTGGAACTGGCTACTTTATGTTGCTCTTTCCTTCTTCCTCCACTTCGTCACGTGACCACATCAGCTGGTTCCAAGCCCAAAGGAAAGCCCCTATCTGCAGGCTCCACTCTGTTGCTAGGCTCCGCTGTCTGCCCTTAGACCAGCTTCAATCACACATCACAACAACAGGAACCCTTTCAAACAGCTCCAAAGGGCTCCGTTCCGACCAGACTCTGGAAGACCAAGAGATCCAAGACCAAGGTGGGGTCAAGTTGATAAGGCACTTGGTAGATGGTAGAGAAGATGCCATGCCAGGCACAGGGCTCCAACTTCTGATCTGATCATACAGTCTGGGTGCCCAGCACATGATCCTGATAATACCTAAATCCATCCACGTCAGTATCAACACACACAGACACACACACACACGCACACACAAACACACACACACCAAGTTAACGCCCAAACTGTAATGTGTCTAACTCCTATAAAGTTTCCGACTGTGAGGGGAAAGATCCAACGCTCTATCAGCTGCATACATGACCATCCCACGGCGCCAGAGTCAAATGAAGAAAAAAAATATATAATGAAAAACCAAGATAAAAACGATAAGCCCGAAACGGCCACAGCAGTCTCATGAACAGAGTGCACAATCCAGCACAGACAAGCAGCTTAAAGATGGCATTTGTATTTTCAGATTGATAACTGTGTCTCTGGCCATTCAGCTTACACTGGGCTGGCTTGGGGAGATTAGGAAGGGAAAATGAAAAATCCTATCATGCCAGCAAACAGACAAATATAGTGTGTCTATCAGTGTCCTGAATCCTGGACTAGATGCATTCCCTGAAGATTACTGATACAAACTACATAACATGGGGTGGGCAAAAACCCCTTATCCCCAAATAAAACACGCAGGGACCAGGAATCCTCTCGTGCTTAAAACTCAAGAACATCTACTGACATAGAAACAACAGACGCTCATATACATTGAGAAGTTTAGACAAAAGCACGTTACAAAACAGCATGCAGTAATGAAAATTCGATGAATACAAGCACAGGATTTCTTTTGTTCATGATGAAGCGTGTCTTGCAAAAAGGAGTGAGTGTTGAACGTCTACAAAACACATCTGCTGATTTAGGATTGTATATTCATGATGCATTGTCTGAAGTATCTGTAAGCGTGGCCCTGGGTTTAGACGACTGTCGGCAGTGTTAAGTGAAACAGAGTGAACTGGTTAGTGGAAAATTCTCTGAGCAACGTCCTTATAATAGATTGGCTGGAGGGAATACTTTGAAGTGATTTCATTCATATTATTCCAACTATAATATCACTCTGCTTGGTTCTTAAGACTTCCAACAATGACATTCCCCCTTTGCTAAGAGCTGTTCTGATGGTGCAAACTGGAGGTGGGCTAGCGCAGAAACAAAAAAGACGACGTGATGCGTCGGGGCAAAGATATTCGTGTGTTAATCGACTAGACAGCCATTCAGTTGTTCTGCCCTCGGTCAACTTCGATTTGTTTGTCCCAAACGGTCTCCCATCATTCTGCTGTTGTTGTTGTTGTTGTTGTTGTTATCGAGAAGGACAAGTTACAGTACGCACAAAATGTTCTGATGGGATAGATGATCAGATTAGTATGTCTGCCAGGCAAACTCCAAAGGTTTCAAATGATTCTCTGACTTGTACATTATGTGTTTGGAGTTCTCTTTCCCTGAACGGTGTAGCTCCTCTATAATAGGGTCATAGTTGTGCCTCTGTGTTGCAGGGAGAATTCAGAGTCTTATATTAACATTTGACTGCTCGACCTGAAGCGGAAATCAGATGATATTTTTTTACCAGCCATCTGCTGTGTGGACAAAACACTGAACCTGCGACACAAGGAAAAAAAGCCTCGGTGCGTTTCCCTGAAATGCCTGATTGAATGATTCTCCCACTCTGTACCTCAAGAAAAACATGGTAAACATGTTACATCATCTGTTCCTACGCTCTGCTTGAATATGAGTGGATTTAACACACTGAATCCTATCCTATTTTGACAATGGGGGAAACAAGGCATATATTCTGTGCAAGAAATCAGATCCAGCAGTCCTAATGGCGAATGTGCGGGAAAAGAAACAAGCCAACTACATGAAATGACTGCTGTGCCCTGACTTAGAATTGCAAATCTATAAATATTAGAATTTTGATGAGAAGAGGAGGGTGTGAAAGAGGTTTAGAGGCAAGGACTTTGTGTGCGTGACTGCGGAGAGGCAGAAAGCAAGGGGCCTGTCTCTCTCTGTTTCTGTTCGTTTTAGGTAATAAACCCTGCAGTCATACGAGGGCTGGAGCCAGGGCCCCTCTTTAATGGTAATTAGATTTTCCTTTTGAAATGCTCGTCCGATGCCTGTCAGCATGCTGTCATCACGAAGATCTTCAGAGAGACACTGCCTGAGAGGCTTTGCATTGGCTGAGCACCAGAGACTGTGGCCTGGCAGGCACGAGAGAGGGACAGCAGAGGAGGGAGAAGGAGGTTGAAGGTTGTGAGAGAGGAAGAGAGTGAATGAATGAGTGATGGATCTACTGCTCTACCACAGACACAGTACAATGTGGCAATGAGACTCTACATTGTTTGTTTGTTTGTGTGTTTGTTATTAAATAAATACATCTTAACCAAGTGTGTAAGAGCCATAATGTAAGTAAATATGATGCCACAGTCACAGTTCATAATTTCTACTCACTGTATAAGACATAAATATACAAAACGAAAGCATGAATGTTGAATGTTGACTATCGAGGCTCCCTTTAAGACAGAGTGACGTCATGTGCTGTTGAGTGGTTCTGAGAGCTGCTTTAGGAGCAAATCATTTTTACTGGATGACAAAATTCTATTTTAAACCTTTTTCTGTCAGTAAACTTAAAACTGGATTACATCTCTTGTCATTTGCGTCAGACTGACATTGCTGTGACTACAGCTTGTTTGTGGCTTATTCTGACATTCAGAAAGAGTGCCACTACAAAGGGTGTAACTCATTTGCCTTGTTGCACTATCTGTAAGACAAACTCAGTAAGACAAGCTTGAATGAGGCATGACTGGAGTCCATTTTAAGGAAAGGTGGGAACCCGAGTCTACTTTCCTTCCGTCTCCACAGAGTGTCTCAGTGTGGCACCTAGAAAGCACTCTAGGAGCGTCAGGCTTGGCCGGTTTCCATTCGATTTCCCCTGCGGGTCATCCATCGGCCCAGGGACGGGCAAGAGAGAGCGCCCAGCCCCGAGGTGATTAAGGGAAGAAAGATGGCTGCAGATCCGGTGTAAATCCAGAGGGGTTTCAGGTGGAACACAGGCGCTTGTCCACCGATGAGGAATGGGAACAGGCCTGGCCCAAACCTGCCTCCACTTGCTGCTTTTAGGCCCAGTACCCTTTTACAGTACAAATCTGAGGATTGTAGAGGGGGGGAAAGGAAAGGAACAGGGTAGCAGGGGATGGTGGAAAGAGAGCAAGAAGGAGAGGGGGAGAGATAGATAGAGAGAGACCATGGCAGAAGTTAGGAATAGTTTTTGGACTAAATTATAGTGAGAGAAAAGAGCACCATAAAGATGAGTTGGAGGGAGCAAAGGGAGTGCTGCGAGGTGACAGGAAGGGAAGGATGGAAGGCAAGGAGAGAAAACCCACAAGCCCCTCGAGTGATATTAGGAGGGCCCATCTGTTGAACATCTGGTCTGATGTCAAGCCCCACACCTCCTGCACCCTGCTCAGGAAATCTTACATTTAGCCCCAGAGCCAATCACAGAGGCCAGAACAGAGCCCTCTTAGTGAGATGGATGAGAGAGATGGAGAAATGGATATGCATTGTGGTCCCGTTTTCCTCTCCACTGCACACCGTTCAAAACACAATGGTGGCATGCAATATTCACACATGGGGACCCCAATCATTACAAACGGCAATAAATCTCAAGTGAGAAAAAAGAAAAATTGGAGATAAAAGAGAAATACAGATGAAGACATGAAGAACATGAAGAACAAAGATGCACTTCCTGATTGATTTCACAGCAGTGCGCCTGACAACTTCAGAACTCCCCCCTCCCCCAAGTAATTGGACTTAATGTCACCCAGTCACTTTCTCCACTCTTTGCAGCACTGATTGTTTTTAATACTCACGCTGAGGATGGATTGATTGCAAGCGAGCAAACAGCCAGCAGGGCTTTGGTGTCCAGTTGTGCAGACAGCCAGTGAAGTCAGTGCTGTACTATTCTTTCGGTTCTTAAACGAACAGTATCAATTTTCGTCTCCCTTCCGTCTTCATGGCTTGCCTCCTGTGGAGTCCAGTCATGGCGCTGGGTGCCATGTCCTCATTGTTCTCTGTCAGAAACCAACGATAGCAAGAGAGAGAGAGAGAGACAGAGAGAGAGAGAGAGAGAGAGAGAGAGAGAGAGAGAGAGAGAGAGAGAGAGGGAGAGAGAGAGAGAGAGAGAGAGAGAGAGGGAGAGAGAGAGAGAGAGAGAGAGAGAGAGAGAGAGAGAGAGAGAGAGAGGGAGAGAGAGAGAGAGAGAGACAGAGAGAGAGAGAGAGAGAGAGACAGAGAGAGAGAGAGAGAGAGAGAGAGAGAGAGAGAGAGAGAGACAGAGAGAGAGAGGAGAGAGAGAGAGAGACAGAGAGAGAGAGACAGAGAGAGAGAGAGAGAGAGAGAGAGAGAGAGAGGAGAGAGAGAGAGAGAGAGAGAGAGAGAGAGAGAGAGGGAGAGAGAGAGAGAGAGAGAGAGAGAGAGAGGGAGAGAGAGCATGCCTGATCCGCTTGCCCGCCAAAGCCACCATCATGAACAACCCCGGGGCATATTCACACCCAACACAGATGGCACCAAGACGTCCATCTTTCGTCTACTGACGACTCCGTAACAGGAACAACAGGGATGTTCATGTAGAACGCAGGATGTATTGATGATGGCGGGGGACGGGACGGCATAGAAACGCCTAGAAGTCAGAGGAAAATGGCACTGTATGCAAATGGGAACGGAATTACTGCTCGCCGGAAAAAAAGGGGAAGTGGAGGTTTCTATTGACAAAACATAGGCAATTCTTACCTAAACGTGGCATGTCACAGAAATCAATGGGGTTCCATTTATAACCGCTAGCTCCAATCTTCAGCATGCCTTGCTCATCTCAGGACGCAGTAGAACCACTGTCTTGTTTTCAACTTCCTGTCTTTTCAACTGCCTCTCTCTATGTCACTCAGTCCCTGATGTGATCTTTAGAAAAGGACTTTAACAAGCAGAACAGTTTTCCGACTGGCAAATCCGACCTCAGAGGGGAATAGCAGCTAATGAATTTTATGAGATTATTAATGAAAGACATGAGGCCCATTGATCGCTCCAGGAGATGAAGGATTTTACAGGGCTCTGTGTGGCTGGCCTCCACCCTCCTGACTGGCAGGTGACCGGTGATGTGTGAAGCACCCAGGAGGCCCAACTACCAGAGTTTCTGTCAAGTAGCAAAGCTTTGTGCATACAGCCATCACAATGGGATGTCGGGATGATTGTAGTCCTCAGTTTGTGTGTGACACAGTGCTGTTCAGTGAAACCGATGATCCTGCTTCCTTAACGCACACTAGGTAGAGGTTGGGTTGAACTTGGCTGGACATAGGAGAGCAAGAGAAGAAAACGAAGAAAAATCAAGAAATAGAGACAGATAGTTTGACAGAAGAAAGAAAGAAAGAAAGAAAGGAAGTGGAAAGAAGTAAAGAAGGGAGCAAAGGGCAGAGGGATGAAAGATGAAGGCGATAGGGGCACGATAGAAGAGAGGGCATTGTGGTTTAAACAGGCTCCCCAGAAGGAAGACAAATTGGGCAGCGCAACCGGCACTGGAGGAGCTCTGTGTCCCAGTCTCTCGAAGGAGGAAGCTAGCGTCTCCCAAGCATTAAAGTGGAAAAACCAACACCACTGCGAGAATTTAATGAGGAGGGTTCTGCATTGCTCTCCACTCTCCGCCCCGCCACTGACTCCGTGACGCAACACTTCTTGGCATGTGGTGATTTTCTCTCTTTTTTATTCCATCTATTCTTCTCCGTTCGCCAGGGAAATAGAGTGAATATCAAGGCTGTTACCAGCCCAGGCCCTCTCAGTCACCCCGCTGTAGCTCTAATGCATTAGGACTGTGAAAATGGCATGCCACATCTCAGTGACTACACTCCCCCGGAAACACGACTGCATTACACAGTTTATCAAATCCACTGTAAATTCTTAACCAACACCTGTGGGACCTCATCTACCAAACGCCAGTGACATGGATAGTGGCAGGGAAACAATTCAATCAGATTGGTTTTGTGAAGAATATTGTCAAGTTAGGCGAGCGGCCATGCCCAGTGACTGTAAACTAAGATAAGCCGAACATCCCTCCATTACACAAAAACAAAGCAAGACAAAGGGTCTAAATGTAAACGTTACATTTTCAATCGACCACAACCTATACAGTATCTGACTTCAGCAGAAATAAAGCAGATGCCGAGCGACTGCAGTAAGGAGGCTGAAACGCCCTTATTAAAATGTAGCACCAGTCTGAGGGTGAAAACAACAAAAACAACCTTGCAGCAGGTTTGGATCCTCTTTGTAAATATTTGATGGAGGTACAAATCATGGGCATCGAGTTAGAAGTGAAGGTTTTGACTTTGGAACTGACTGAGTGAAGTAGTACAAGTCCAGAATCGATGAAGTCGAGGTGAAGAGAAAAATTCATTTAAGAGAGGCAGGGATAAAAAGTTGCAGGCAAGGAGGTCTGGAAAATAGGGAGGTGTGATGAATGAAGTTTAGCACTTTTCTCCCCAAGGTTTGATTGAGTGGCCAAAGAAACACTCTGAATTGATGTTGTCAATAATCTGGAGTAAGCACATTCAGAACCTAGACTGAATTCACAGTAGTATAGACCACGTCATACTTCTCTTTACGTTCAACTCTTTTTTCTGTATGACTTTTTCTATGCAATATGGAGCCATTGTCACAGTTAACATTTTGATAATTAAGAGAGAAAGATGTCCTGTAGCTGTTCCATACACATGTAATCTGTGTAGTAGCACGGTGTAGCCTAGCACACAAAAAGGCACCTTCTGTTAGTATTTTGAGACCCATCTAGTGGTCATTTGAACCCTGATGGAGAGTTTTCCGGTAAAGAAATGTGCATTTTGTCGCTATGAAGACCCCTTGTGAGATCCTCTTAAAAGCTAAATAGACACTGAAGGTGTCCTCAGCAGTTGGCATATTGATGCTGACTTTAAGGCATAATTAATTATTAATTGTTTAATTTATCATGCAGATGCCACACTTCACTGAGCAGAGAGAAGAAAGGACTGTGGAGGAGAGATCCTTGACATGGAGAATAAATATGATATTCTTCATCCCAACTTCACCTTAATCTGGCAAGATCCCCTAGATCCAGTGGTGAGATCACCAACCCTAATGTGAGGGCCTGCAGTAGGACTATAAGAGCATCTTAATAGACATGCCCTATGGTAGGCTGTGCATTAGAGGGCTAGGTTCAATATCTCCTCATAGGGAGATGTATATTCAATTTGCAATGCAGCACCTTTTACAATTAATGAATAGCTGCAAAAGATTAGAAAAAAAGGGACCAAAATCCAGATATAATTCCCATGCAAACAATGTGCTGGTCACTCTCTCAAAAAAAAATGCACAAGGCCACTTTAACTTGAGCCAAGGAACATTCTCCATTCGAAAAGTAACAGAATCGACTGAATAAATAAACAAATACATCCAAGGTATCTCAGAGATGGCAATCAATAAATTCCAGTGGAGCTCACTAACATCTTGGAATGATCCACATGATACACATGGCAATGTGTGTGGACAAGTGCCATGACGACCACAGACACACTCACATGCACTCTTGTCGTCCGCAGTGATTAACATGAGCCTTCATCAAGGTTATCCCCTAAGTAAAAAAAACAAACAAACAAAAAAGTTGCTCTCTCACCTCTGTTTATTTATCTCCCATTTATCCTCCTGTTTCTTCTGTGTAACCATTACTTAGCCTCATCAGCTGCCGCGCTCCAACCGCCTGTCAGTCCTCTGTGTTTTAACGCTGGCCGTCCCCGCGCAAGGACACCCTCCCTTGGCACCGCTACGCTGAGGGGCGGGCAGGGGCACTGGCACCCAAGATGTCAGACTCGTGTCAGAACCCCCCGATCTTGCTCTTCCTTTCTCTCACTTCCCCCTCTTTGTGTCTGATCTCCTTTCTCACAGCAGGCATCACTGCTGTGCTATTGTCCATTGAATTTACCACAACTCAATGCAATGCAGGTCAGTGAGGACTGGCAGCAGAGCTTAAGGGAAGAGGTAAAAACCATTTGTGGTGGTGTTGGTAAAGGTTCAATAGAGCCCCAAGACAATCTATATAGGACAGAAAATGCTTTGATCTTTCAATTAAAGAACATGAGTATTCTGAAAGGAGGTTAAACACAGCGTCTTCCTAAAAATGTAGTCTTATAACGCCAGCCTAACGCTGTACTATCCATCAATATCAAGAGTTATATGGAAACAAAGTACATTCTCTGACCACTGACATTATCTTGAGTTCGGTAAGAGGATAGGCCTACCAAAACCATTACCCGGACATTATGCTTGAGGCATTTCAAAAGCAGACATGTGAATAAAAAGTATGATGGGGGATAATGTACACCCTGCATCTAACAGCATGAGATGTTCCTCTCAGAGACCATGACATGAGACAGTGAGAGCGAGAAAGAGAGAGAGAGAAAGAGAGAGACGGGGGGGATTGTTGAGCAGGAAACACGCTAAGTGAACTGAAGCGCACTGGAAGCAATTGGACCAGTCGACACAAACAGGGAAGAGAGCGGAAGAAGAGAGGGAGGGAGGGATGGTGAGAAGGAGGGAGTGAGACATAGAGTGAAAGTAATTCAAAGCAGCAAAAAGGAACAAGAACTAGAATTCTAGAACTTTAAAGAGAATTATGGGAAACTCCCACCCCTTCCCATTCAAAATAATCCAGACTTGATTATAACAGTGAGCTGGAACAAAGGGAAAAGTCCACAAGCCCAGTGTGGAACGAAGCAGTTCTTATTTTCCGCACTCCATTAAGCCTGAGAGCTATAGCAGGGAAACGGAGGATTGCCTGGAATCTTCTCAGCATGGATCACGTCTCTCAGCAGCTCCATGGGCATCGTATCTTACGAGGCAAAGAAAACTGATGAGAAACAGATTAAAACCCCACTGGGCATGGTTAGCTGAGCAGAGACACTGATCAAAAGGCTATAACCAACTTCAGCTCTTAATATTATGTGCTGTACTGCATGCTTATATTATCATCGTTAGTGTTATCTCTGTGATTGTTATTGTGTTGTTTACTCTGTTCAATCTAGGATGTTGTGTGTTGTGGTTTGTAGCACCAGAGATAAAAAGGATCCCAAAGGTTTGTTTCTGACCCACAAGCCATTTCTGCAACATTCAAACATCACGCAATAGGGTGACATAGATTTTCTCAAGAAAAAGCTTTACTAAACATAAAAAAGGTAGTACAAAATCATGAGGCAGGATCCTCCTAACAGTATCATTCACTGTTGCTAAGTGTCTGGATCTCACCATATCTTTTAATCAATCTATTTGGGGTGCCTGGTGACGATGACAGGCCCAGTGATAACATGACCTGAGCTGCTCCGGCCAGATAATAGCCGGTTGGTGGAAAGATGATGATGATGATAATGTTGTTACTGGATGCCAAGAGCATTTCCAATCCTCCTTAAATGTCAACTTTTCCTATCATTTGCACGCCATGCCAAAGACTCAGCAAGGCACCGTCTGCTCGTATGGATAACATACAGCGTTTCCTTTGCTGGGATTTGAAAAATTCCAGCCCTTACCTACAATTTCAATAAAGAGATGGTACTTATTTTTTTAAGAAGGGATAGAAAGACACAAAGAGAAACAGACACAGAGAGAGATGGAGAGAAGAGAGAGAGAGAAAGAGACAGAGAGAGAGAGATAGTAGTGACTGAAAAGATCTGCAAGTTGTCTGTTTTCGCGTGGCTGGGAGCAACAACATGCATTAATTTCACAGCGAGGCGTTACAGAGTGAAGGCCGAACATCTCTTTGTTTGTCACTCTGTCTTGTGTTAACCCTGTGCCGAGTAGGAGTTGCGGTGACGGGGATGATGTTTTGTGTCTTTGATTAACTTTACCTATGCCCGGCCTCACCTGGATTTACCTCTCACAAAGACTGGGAAGGATGCCTTATGGATGCAAGAACATTCCGAGTGACATCACACACTTTTCATACCTCGACTAGATGTGTCTACAGCAGACCAGCCAATGTTGACGCAGAGGCCTTTCACAGGGACAGAACATGACATCATCTGCCATTTGTATGACTGTTTGGTGAGGGGACATCATGACAATAAAGTAGAGTCCATTTATTCGAGCATTGAATTTGAAGACATACCCACCATAATGGCATATTAAAGTACACACATTATTAGATGACACACAGAACCATTCATCATCATTCATCATCAGTTTCTACCCTCCTGCAAAAAGCAAGCCTCCTCCCATTCTCTCACACCTCAGAAATAGACTACAAAACAACCTAACCTATGACATATTAGGGGTGAACGGTGTCTGCTTTTCTCACATTTCATCGTCATGCTGCGTACTGTACACTAACACCTTGACGTTTACAAATGTGAACTGCTGAGAGAGAGAGAGAGAGAGAGAGAGAGAGAGAGAGAGAGAGAGAGAGAGAGAGAGAGAGAGAGAGAGAGACAGAGAGACAGAGAGAGACAGAGACAGAGAGAAAAGTAGTAAAGGAAGTGGAGGGAGCTAGTCCCTAGAGTAGAGTCCCATGTATTTGCCGTTCTGTGACAGGGGCTTGTTCAGACATCAACACACCTCTAATGCAACTCCATTCCCCTCCTGTACAAGACTGCAAATATACATACACTCCTCCATCCCTCCGTTCATCTATAGCTAGATCCCTCCATAATCCTCTTTTCTGAAAAGTAGTCTCAGTTTTGACTGCCTCTCTTGAGTTGATTTCTCTGCAGATTTGTGATCAGATGGAATGGGTAATAAGATGTGGGGGTGAGCTGAGTCAAAGAAAAGTGAATGCTAACAAGGGCCCACTCCCAACCGAATACACCAGGGCTTCCATCTCTGGGAACTACATTTAAAAAGCTGGAAAGTGGGAGTCAGGTGGCTGAGTGGTTAGGGTGTCGGGCTAGTAATCTGAAGGTTACCGGTTCGATTCCCGGCTGTGCCAAATGACGTTGTGTCCTTGGGCAAGGCACTTCACCCTACTTGCCTCGGGGGAATGTCCCTTTACTTACTGTAAGTCGCTCTGGATAAGAGCGTCTGCTAAATGTAAATGTAATGTAAATGTGGAAAGAACCCTATGCAATCTCTGACATTGCAGCATTCACCAATTGAAGTGTTCTTTTTTTTTATCAAAACAACGGCACAGCTCAAACGGATATGGAATGTTTTCAATGCCCCATTGATGCTAATTCACTTCATCAATTTAATTCAAAATGCTCAGGCTACACTGATATGGCAACAAATTATTTGCATGCATGCATTGATAAAACAAAGTGAATAGTGAAAGTCTATTACACTCGCACCCACACACACACATCTACATACGCAAATGTAACCACCCCTAAAAAATAATGAAGTTCAAAGACACATTCCATACATTTGACTTCAAACCACTTGGTCGTCCTTTACCACTGGTGTTTTATTTTCAGGTCAACTCCTTTGGAGAAATTAAAATGCATGGAAAATGCTCGCACTGCCTGCTTATGGCTACAATAATCGAAAGATGTTATCTCAAACATGTAACCAAAGTTTATTTTTGAAGATTATTTGCCTATAAATAACATGTTTTGAATATTGGGAAAAAATATATTTGATCAGTTGACGAGAGTTAACGGAGGCGCAAATCCACCTGGAGGAACGGGCTGGAAATCAGCGATAGGCTACATTTTGCCAGACCTGCTGTCATCTCGAACAATCTTGAATAATCTCTTGCCACTATGTCAAGGTCATCCAAACTGAGACTCTTAAAAAAAATTGCATCAGGGATACAACTCTGTGGTTGCCGCACGTCTACATTGTCGAAGAATAGCCTAACTTATTAATGATGTATCTGTGATTGAGCTCAAGCTCCTAAACCACGATCGTGGGATACTAATTTGAGCAGACATTGTTAATTTGAAGTCATAATAGTCTAGTGCATAAATGAGAACGCAAACGCACAAGGAGATGTATAGGCTACAGTAGTTATCTGTAAAGAAAATTCTTTCATAGGCTATTTGTTTTAAATTGACCGCGTAAGTAGCCTACAGTAGCTAATGGGTATTCTGTAGAAATTGTTTAGCATAGTCGCCTATAGAATAGGGGACATTGAATGTGTGCCATTGTTGGTTTACTGGATTCTGTATCAATATTTGTTGTGTCTTCCACAGTTGGATCACAGTATAGCATAAGTGGTGCTTAAGCGCGATGTCAGTTGATCATATTGTATATTGCAATATATAGGTAGACTCGGCTACTTGTTCTTTTCTGCCCACTGGATTCGTAAATAGCCTAGTAGCCAAATATAACAGTTTGGCATTGGCTATTGCGAAAAGACCTACGGGAAACATGTTATTGGCTACATAAAATAAAATGATTTTATTTTCCATAAGGTTTGAGAAAAACGTCCAAGAGGGGTACATGCCGACTATTTGAAGCCCCATCCTTAGTGCAAAAAACAAAAACAAATCTAAGGGACATGGGTACAGGCTTCGTGTTTGAACGGCTCAAGTAGCGCACGGGGTAAACCGCTTATGCTTTCACCACTCTGTATAAGTACTTAGCATTATTTTCATGTTTCACTTGTGTGGAAATGGACATGATGCCTTTGGCTTATCGGGATCAATGTCTGTTTCTAACATTTGAGACAAAAGAGAGCAAGACTTTGGGAGAAAGAAAAAAACTTACCGGGGTGGCAGTCTGCCCATAGGAGCACGATTGCAGGCAAAATTAAAGACAAGATCCACCAACACGATTGCAGTAGCCTCCGCATGACAATATGAACATCGAGAGTAAAAAGGGCAACTGTTGAGTTATCCTTCTGTTCAAATACCAACGCCTGCTGCGTAAAAGCAGCGCGAGATGCTGCTAAAATCGGCTGCGCCTGTTCAATGGAATTTTCTGAGATAGAACGTCCAGGAAACAGTCTTTAGGCTACTTCTTAAAACCTTCTTCCAAACAGCTTCTTAATACTCCCAAAGAAAAACATGACATTTAGGAGAAATAACGTTCAAACTTGTTTGATTTCATTTGTAATTAGAATAGGGACATTAGCAGAGGTCTCTAGTAGCACTAGTCCATGCAGCGCAGAGCTGCAGCGGCAGCGATTTTCGCGAAATTGAAGGAATTGTTGGAGCAGCACTGGAAGCTTTCCATTCTTCCATCCAGGAAGTAGCGTGCGAGGCTGAAGTCTGGCAGAGACTTTAAAACATGCTTGGAAGAGTAGGCAGGGGATAGAGGTGGAGAGCGAGAGGGAGAGAGAGGGAGAGAGGGAGAGAGAGAGAGAGCTCTCCTCTGGATCCTAGCGCCGGGGAGTCATCATAGGCTACGCTCAACGATGCCCATACTTTTTCCTTTTCACAGAATATGATTGTTGATGCATTACAGAAAATGAGCACAAACTTCAAATTGCATAGGCTACCTTCCCTGTACCGTAAACAAGAGTGTCAGACATGTGCTTGGATTGGAGCAAATAGCGAAATGGTTTAATTTCATATTATAATTTGAATGTACCCAACCCAACAATCTTTCTATCCAGATTTTTTCTACATTCCATTTCATAAATCTGTTGGTGGGAATAGGGTGACAAAACACAAAACCATAACGTAGGCTTATGATTGACCTAATGAGAGATATGCCTAGTCAAAAGTGAGCACAATTCAAAACGTAGCCTATTAAGCACAACCAATAAAACACGCTCGTTCAAGAATATTGTGAAAGGGCTGAATATTGGCCAATGCAAAACGTATTTCGCGACCTATAAAATAAACCGCTCAAGCATATTTTACACAGGGTTTCGTCATGTGTCTAAAATGGAAATGCGTGGTATGTCCCTTCTTGATGAGCTCTTGTTTTATTGGTATGTCGGTTGCAGGTTGCTTGGTTAGAATAAACACTCAAGAACTGTGATATAATTAATCAAACATGCACGGTACATGCATGTGCATTAATAATTCAAACATAGGCCTACAGTCACCCGTTGCATGTTATTCAATGATTTCATATGATTTGTGACTGACATTTAGAGTAATAATACAGTAAGAGCCATTATGTTTTCCTGTAGACAACTGCACGACAGTAAATCAATTAATTTAACTTCAATTAATTACTCACAGTGGACCATACTAAATTGTGTCTTACATGACAAAGTGTTCCGTTGAGTGACATTTGATGGACAATGAAAACTTTTTGCTCTGACAACCAGTTTACAACCTACATAAATAGCCCCATAAACCTTACAGCTGCTAAGCAATTCGTTTTCACCCATGGCAAGTGGTCCAAAATCACTCCTGTCTGTCTGTTTAAGTGAGCGTTTAATTCATGGTGTTATTCATTCATTATATTGCCCCTGAGGATTGTCACGTTCTGTAATCTCTTGCATTGATAAAGGTTTGGGGGAACATCATAGGGGAAGGGTAGTTGGTTTTGGGGTATTTTCAGAACTCAAATGTACACATTTTATAAAGTAGTCTATACGGTGAAATACATGAAATGTATACTGTGTATTACATGTAAACTGCATTCGGTGTGGAACATGTAGTCACTTTTAAATACCCCAAAATATGCATTATAGTTTTTTAACGAGAAAAGAACTACAATTCCCATAAAACACTGTGGACGTGCGCTGTCCCAGACCCGGAAGGTAAGCAGAGCTAGTTCCCTTCCCTGCAGTAACCTTTCAAATGGAGCATTGTAAAGCTGGAGTAAGATGTTATGCTATTGAGAATTGTCTTACGATGTTTTTAAAACTACGAAATATTCGTAGTAGGCTATTGATGAGAGCTAAATTACTGTTCGTTTTAAATACAATGTTTGCATCTTCTCCAAGTAATGACTGAAGAAGCTTTAGCTTACCAAAGTCATGTTAGTGGATCAAAGCCGCTAGTCGTACGGGATCAGTCAGTAGTAGACTAGGCTGTTTACATACGGTAACATTTGGGGATAGATGTAAAAGGTGTATGACATGAATGAGCTTTGGGGAGACCCTTTGAACGCATAATATGCTAATTGTATTAGAGGCAACGTGGCTCTGCTCGTGCGTAAGGAAATGAGCACAGTATGCCGTCAGCTGCGGTTGTCTACCTACTGAACCCCCGGCATTATTTTCGCGCAAAAGTGTATGACAAGGAAAATGGTAGCCCATGTATATTACAATATCTATATTGTAATATGGATCTTAAATAGGATTAGAAAGATTGTTGTTGTTGAAATGTATGATCCAATGAGCAATTAGCTAGCCTTTAGCCTACTCCAAATTCTCAGGATGGCCCTGCTGATACTATACACCGTAGGCAAGCATATAGGCCATGCCCAAGTTACTTGAATCTATTTGAAGTAATCTCACTTAGATTGTCTAACTGTGCGTTATCTTAAATACCATTTGAGGGTAAATGTATTGGGCACTATGGGGGTCCAGGAGTGACCAGCTGGATTTTTTAATTCGCAGAATTTGATTAAATACATTTTAATTATCTCAATCTCAGTGGTGCTGTTTGGGGATGTCACATGGCTCATTCATATAATGGGGACCATCTGTCTTCTTAGCAAAGATGGAAGAAGAAATAAATAAATGAACAAGTTGGGCCCCCTATTTCCCTGTATCCCCTCTGTAGCTGTAGGCCTTCACCGGGTGCAGTGCTGTAAACCACCAATACAAATCATGGTTGTGGATAAGGTTAAAACTGAATTGAATTGGGTTATACAGACTTTTTATCCATCATCAATCAGCTAAATAACTTGGGTCTATTTACCATATACGTTTTAAAACTTTTTAAGGTTTTAAACCATTTTATATTGTACTATTTTACAAACATTTAAAACAAGACCACAGTACGATTTAGCAACTGGGCCTCTTTGAGTGATATTTGGAAAATTTTGTTTTTGCATTGAATTTAATGAAACATTTAATATAGTTATTGAATTAAAATTATAGTTATGTTGAATTTTGTTTGGGGGGGGGGGAGTTTGAAAAGTAATACAATAATTAGCATTTGACCCATCTTCCCAATACTCATGCACATTTGCATATAGTATAAACGCTGTTGATAAATATAACAGTAGCACTGGCCTTCAGTGACAGCCTTCTACCTCTGCTCTCTAACCATGCATTGAGATCTGCGGACAAGGATGCATAATGCAAAAGAACTGGCATCAATTATGCACCATTTATTCATGCCACAGTGATACCTAATTGATTTAATTCTCTTTGCTCCATGTATAATTAATTGGGCATAGACCTGTGTTCATTTCTCTTCTCCTATGTTTTCCCAGAGAGGGCTTCATTTGTCTGGAGCGTGTCATCACTCGTGCTCAACAAACATGGATCCCATGTAAGGGAGCTTTGTAGTTGCACATTCTTGCACAATATATTGTATAATCGTATAGAGTATAATTGAACTTGACTATGAAACTATGATGGTATCAATACCAAGCACATGATAAAAACATCATTGTTTTAGGGTACAGGCCATACATATAATCATAGTATTACATGTATTTGGCATATTTCCTTGTTCTACTCAGTACTCTATTCAGGTCAGTGTTCGCCCACTTTGAAAGTCAAGTGACCTAAAAATACAAAATAAAAATACCAGTTGAGGTTATCCAGCCATCTCTGACTGTTCTTGAGTCCTTGGATTTCAGAAAAGCGAGCAGGAGGAACCGAGGGAGAGAGAGATAGAGTTAAGAGTGAAAGAGAGAGTTGCAGTGCTGACAGCAAGAACAGTTCCTCAGTTCTAATTCTGTCACTGTCACTTGCGCAAGTGATCGTGTGCCTGCGTGCGTGCGTGGGTGCATGCATGCTCATGCTGCCTCTGAGGTCAGGCAGAGTGTGGCAGGCTCAGGCAGAGAGAAGACCTGTCGAATGATTTTCCCTTGGAGGTCACAAGGTTGCTGCCAAAACACTAGGGATTCTTGGCCAGGCCCTTTAGCAGAATATCAACTCTCCTGCATTGTTCACATTCCTCTCACATTTACATGGCCTTTTGTTTATTATGCTTTTTTTCTTCCGTGCAGGTAAAGAAAGGCCATAAACAAAACCTGACAGCTATCCCCTCAGCATCAACCTACAGGACCCTCTGCTTTGAAGCTCAAACAACAATATCACACACAGGTAAGCACTTAAGAAACATTCATAACATTCATTTATATCAAGTCATTCAAGATAATATACAATCTATAATTGAATGGTGAAGTTTTGTATGTAGAGTAACACGTATATCTACTGGCCATCTTTAGTAGACTGCATCATGTTAGTGTTGTCGCTGCATGGGGTCTTAGACTACATCAATGTCTGTGGAGGCCAAACAATGGAACAGAGCTCCAGAGCATGGTACCCAGTGTATGACAGTCATTTATCCACGCTGTAGTTCTGCTGTTAATCTGATTGGATACAAAGGCCCTCATTCCCAATCACATTAGCTAGTTCGGCATGTAGTCAGTCTCTATCACTCTTAATCCCTTTTGATACCAGCAAAAATGTTCCTTTATCTGATTGGGCACAATGGAAAACTGACACCGGGAGATAATTGGCAGTATCTGATTTGGAATGGAGTGAGAAGGGGAGAGGAAGGGGTGAAGAGGAGGAAGTGGAAGAGGAGAGGTGAGGTGGGATCGTAGATGTATTGAATATGTGATGAGAGTTAGAGGTGGGGATGCTAGTTTCCGGAGAGGGTTTCAACAACAAAAAAATACTGTGTGCATGAGTTAGGCTGTTTTTGCTATTGAAAATGACTTCCTGTAGTAAGCCAGGGGATAATCAGAGATTTATTTCCAACCAGGCTCAAATGAACCGAAATCAGTAGTACATATTTTAACCTTTATTTTACATATTCAATCTTTGTTTCACCTCTAAGAACCTAATTTCCTTAATCCTTTGATGTATAGCCATTGTTGACGGAAATAGGGCAGTGTTTTTGTGTTGCCGTAAATCATCTCCAGTGTCCATCCTCTCTAATGTCAATTCCTCACTCCATCGGGTGGTACTGTAGTACTCCTCTTTCACCACTGGGGACCTCCTGTATCATTAACATTGAGGAAAACAACCGGCCAACATGTCATTTAAACAGATGTGGTAGTGCAATGTATAATTTCAGGTAATCTGTGTTTTGTTTACCAGTTTTTCTTCTGTCATAATTAGGTACGACTGTAAATTCACAGTTGATACTTTAGCCTCCAATGATTGCATGTTTTATAGACACGATTTGTAAAGAAAACAAGACAGGGGCAGCACTATGAAATGCAGTCGCAGATCCTAGCGGCATAATGTGTCATGTGACTGGCAATGTATTTGTAAAACTCCTCTTTTGATGTTACTCTCAGTGATGTGTGGTGCCTTGTTACTTGTGCTACTCCCCTAAGTCATGTGACTGGTTCACAGGAGACTCATTGTGGGTAGTTGATATATTATCTTATTTGTGCTTGATCTCCTGCAGCTGGTAGACATGCATGGTATGGTGAACAATGTTAGGCAGAAGCAGTCCCAGACAATGCCACATTTCTTTATATCACATCAATAACCTGTATCCAGAGGCTGTCAGTGCAACAAAGCACAAATAATTGCATTTTTACGTAAAGTATTACTTATTTGGTTGCAAAGAAGAGTACTTTAATTGGATTATAATGCAAGTTGATGATTGGATATTACAGTCAAATGACTGGATCTGTCTTGGATGTTTTTGATGGATATAGGAATTGAACTAACCTCAGTCTTGTTCTGCGGTGGGAGGTTGAGGGATATACCATGTGTGGAGGACAAACAGTTATTAATCTATCCAACTTTATAGAGAAACACGAGGCGGCTGTGCCTCCGCATACATAATCATTTTGTTTACCATTTGATCCCTTACATAGTTTAATGAGGGCAGCTATCAAAAGCATCCATACACCCGCTATTAGCACTTTGGGGAATTACATCTACTTTCTTCAGAACAGCGGCAATAGAGGCCTTTTGAAACTGAAGTTTTTGACTTTGACGTCACATCACTCATATTATTGGAGGTTTGAACAAGGTCATCCAGCATCTTACTGCCGTCGGTTGAGTTCTGTTGGGCCCAGTCCAAATGTTATGCTGCTGTCTCTTCGCTCATTTATCAAAATATCCAAGTTTACAGCGTTTGCTAACGGCTTTGGAACCACACAGTGTTGGGGAGACAGATGTTGCGATACATGACTTTCCTTGCCTTTTTGAAACATTAGAAGTTTAAGAAGACAAAGTTTCACACCACTGGTCACCAGTACATTGTTATGTCAATGTCTGTTTCCCATGATGATCGGTGCTACCTTTATATCATTTATATGAACTTCACCTGTTGTGTAATATTGTTTAATACATTTTCAGGTAGCTGATTGGTTGTTGTTATATGGTAATGCCCAAGAGGAAAGATGAGTGGTGATTGTTATGTTGGTAAAACTGCTGTAAGTGCTTATATCCTGCCTACTATTAAAACCCTCTCCTCACGACTATAAACAATGACTAGCACGTCCCCTGCAATGTTTACTATAAATTAAGAACATACAGTCTTACATTAATATGTAAGTGTTGAAAGGTTAAACATGTGTTGTCACAATGTCTTCCATGCCAACATTAGTATTTGTAGGGTAGTTCTCATGAAAATACATCACTATGCTTTCTGTGCCAGGTAGACTCTCATACAGCACTTACTGTCATGGTTAATAGTACAGGGCAGGAACTGGCAGCTCTCCTGATCCAATTTATTAACTACAAGCAAGAGAATCAACAATATACAGTACTTTTGGAGTTCACGTTAATTGCCCTTTAAATGTTGCATGCAAGTAAACAGAAAGTCAAAACAAAGAAACAAACACATGTCAGTTTGTATTTAAAAGGATTGTATGATCTTAATTTAAATAAAAAGTACACATTATTTTAATGCCACCCCAATAATTAAGGCAGATGTGCTATGTTTTTTAATTCAGCATTTGGTCAGCTTTGGAGGGCCCCTGCAATTACTTGTACATTAATTCAATTGACTCGCTGTGTGTGTTTGTGTTTTGCCTAAATGAGATGGATAGTACTACAAGTATGCTCTAGCACTATTTTGGGGGGCTTTATATAGATTTTTGTCAGGTAAATGGTATGCGATTAGACATTACTGATTGTACCGTAACGTTGAAAGACCCCCAGGTGTTTGTTTAGACTCCTCTGCTGTTGCTATGGTCTGGGCAAAGCTGAGTAAGAATCAATAAGGTGTTTTCTTAACATAACTAAATATCTTATGTACAAGTTATTTATGCATCTTTCTTTCTGAACTTTATTTTCCAATAATCTTTTATTGATCACCTTTGAAATGCAGCTGTTATTGTCTGTTTGTAAAATCGATGTTAGCCCAAATATAGATTGCAAGGCTGTCATTCCCATCAGGGTTTGCTACCCATAACTTGTAAATTTTTATTCCTGACTTTTTACCTTGGAGGCAGTGAATAGAATGAACAACCATTACAGTCCCAGAAAGACCATTTTCTAATTGATGGCAGCTCTCCTGAGAATTTGCCCCAATTGAAGTGACGGAGGGGGTGAAAAAGTGTGCCCAGTTAACACAAAGAGTGATCCGACTTGATGTATGCTTAACCGTTCTCCTTCCCTCCGTCTCTCTACCTCTCTCTCCGACTCTCGTCGGAATCTGCTTTTCTCCATGGGTGTCCTCCTTCCGTCACTCTAATCAACCCTTTTAATTACCGTCACTATCAGTGGACCCACGCCTCCTTGTCACCTCTGGGAGACGGAGCCTCTGAAGGCAAGGCCTCTGAAGGCAAGGCCGGGGGCTGCGGCTGGGAGTTCCTGGGGGAGATGAAGACAGTGCCAGCTCCCATCTCTCCCTTCCCGCCAGGATGCTCCAGAGATGTTTTGATAAATGGAAATTTCACTGCAACTTTCAACCCATCGTCCTCCTGATGAAGAGCAGAGACTGGGGGTATTTGGGAACATGTTCAATCAACGCTCGCCCCGAAAGGATTTGTCCTTGACATGGGGAAAAAATAAGTGCACGTGTGTCTTCTCGTTCATAAAAAATGAACATAGACCTGAGACTTTCCAAACACTGCAAGATGGGTACCTACCAATTTTGCAATACTTTTCGTGGATCAATGGACTCACTTTGTATCCACTTGCTGTTAGATATGGATGTTAGATGTTCAATCAGTCTTTGCTTTCTTACCTCCACCTTTCATGGCTTTTTACATGGTACACAAACAGAATATTGTTATTCCAATGTTATTTTTATAAGCCTTAGTGCTTTAATCTGACACAGACTTGCCATAATAAATACATCATGATGAAACCTGAATTATAGAAGCATTTAGGTAGGTGTGAGTAAATATTTTATCTTCCGCATGTTGAACCAAGTCTAATTTCAATTATTCATATCATTTGTTTGCCATAATTCAAGAATTGAAACGTGGAAAATATATAACTCGTTTTGTTAATTGGTGTGTTACATTCACAATCTGATGTGATATCACAGTTGATACTGTCACTGTCATCTCCACTCAAGAGAATGTGCACCAAAGGTAGCTGTAGCATACTGTTTCAATTAGGAAGTGACTTAATTAAAACAAGTTGACAATATCCATACTCTTGTATTTGCTTGCTCTTATGAAGGTGTGCTATCTTTCTCGAGGCTCTGGCACAACATATTTTTTATGACACAAACACTGGAGCTGTGTTATTACATTGATTTGGCTTTGATTAATTAAATCTGCTTTGTTTCCCCTTTCTTTAAGGTGCACTGGCCCTCATCCTTATTTCAATCCTTTGCTACATCCTTCTTTAATTACCCATCTCAAAGCCAGTGAGATTGAAGGTAAGTGTATTTATTGTATTGCTCAGACAATAAAATTGGCTCGGTGCATAGATTTTTCCCTTTCTGTCCTTTTTTAGGGATGTTAGCAAGTTGATTACAGATAGAGCGGACAGCAGAATTGTGTGCCGTTTCCGTTTTTTTTTTACACCCTCTTCTTGCATGCTGTTCCAGTAGTAGACAATGGAAGTCTGATAAGAGCAGCCTTGTTGCAAAGTGGTTGCTGCCTGGGTGAAGGCTCTTGCTGTGCTTCACCGCAGTGTTGCAGAATGTTGCTCTTGCACACCAAGGAAGAGTTATGAATGTAGGTAGGAGGATTGTAAGGCCGGAGACGCTTGGTGTTTGTCCCGGCTTGGGAAACCCAATTAAATTCTGGTTAGATGTTCAGGGAGATAATTGACTCCTTAATATCTGACTCCAATTTTAGAAATGTGCACAAGTGCGTTACCTGTAACCTTGAGCGCTAAACAGTTAATGACATGAAACTCTGGCGTAGATAAAAAATTGTCTGCTTGATCAGAGCATCGACCCTAAAGTATGTGTGTTCACAAATCAGTCATTTATCTCTACTATAATATGGATTTAACCACTGACCTAGTATGATATGTAAACTGCTCACTCAGAGGCTCCGGTAAATTCCTTCGGAGCGTGGAGATCCACTGTAAGTGACTCAGAGGCCTTAAGTTAAAACCTACTTCAAAAGTGTATGTTTATAATCGGTTAGCCGCATCAACCAGACTAGATCAAAGTTTTCACCTCCGTAGCTTGATAGATATGTTTCAAGGAGAACAAGTAACTTAAAATGCACAATAATAGTTTATTATTTAAATAGTAAGATCATCGATACAATGATAATGAAATATCAAATACAAAACATACCTTCAGAGCAATGGTTAACAAAGGTATTCGGTAACGGTAAAGGTAACGCACCGGAGCTGTATCGTAAACAGAACTCAAAGTGAGTGGTAAAAACTTCTTCCTATATACACGCAAACCTGACTAAAATGGGGACACCGGTCATATGACTGAAAAGTTGTCTAACGCATACAAATTCAAATTGGATCATTAATCAAGGCTGCAGTAGACCAAGTGGTGCCCTTGCAAGACAAGGGAATATGTTAAACACATGTTGGTCTGCTGCAAGCACAAACTCTGTAAACCCTGTAAATGTACATGTTACAGCAATACAATTATTTCTAGAATGTAATACATAAAATAAAAAAACAATCATATCAAACATGACATTAAAAGCTGTTTAGAACAATATTTACAAGAACACAACTTTGAATGATAATTTCCGAGTCTTCCTCGGTCCTCCTTCCTCTTTAACTGTTGAGATCACCTTTCCAGAGGTGTGTCATTAAGGTGTGATTGTCATTTTAGCATTCATGCAAATCAACGACTGTCCCAGACGAGTGTCTGGGTGACCAGTGACAAAGGGTCTGCCAAAACAGCCCTACATGAATACAAACAGGGATTTCTGACTATTGATTGTGTTCACCTGCATCTCCTGCTGTTCAGCATTATATGATTTATTCTTGATCCAATTGTTCTCTTGAGTATTCCTCTTTCCTTTCACTCATACTGTACTGCCTGGTCCTTATAGCTGCCCATGATCTTGTAAACTTCACTCCGGGCATGTAAATGTTTAGGGGGAAGTGATGGTGTTGTTAAACAGCTTCTGTCCTTCTCCTCCTACCCCTTGACTGTAATGGTGTCTTGATTAAAGTTGTCCCCTCTATCCTCCACAGCAGACTTAGGGTAGTGAAAAGTATCCCAGGCAACAGTGGTATACTTTAACAGTGACCCACAGTTTGTATGAATTACTTTAATTTGCTTTTGCGCGTGCTGGTGACAGTGCTGTTTTGTAAAGCCCTGTATCTTAGTAACATCCTAATCTCCTGCTCTCTCCTGTGCTCTGCTCTCTCCTGCTCTCTCCCTTGCTCTTACAGCTCTGTCGACATAGAAAAGACTGATTTGGTAGATAGGGTACACTAACATGTGATGTTGCCCGTGTTTTCTTTGCTGCACACTGTGTGCTACAGCAGGTTAAATCAGCATTTGAGTGTTGGTCCAGATATCCAGCACACTGATCTTCATGGGCAGACTGTAGCTTGGCCTGCTATAGCACAGCTGGTGTTGAATCCTCTAGTTGTCCAGAGGGAGCAGTTTCCTAAACCAGCACGGGTGGACCCAAGCTTAGCCATAGCACTGCAATACACCCAGTCAACAGATGTTTGATTTGGGCAGCATTCCGCTACAGCAGTGGATCTTAACCTCCTTCAATGTTTTATTTTGCCTTGGCTAGCAAATCAACACATCTGGCAGCTAGTTTAGAGGCAAATCAGGCCTGTTACCCTCAGGAATGAGGCACTGATTAGGCTTTATCACTCATTCGACTCATTTGGTTGTTGATTGAGTTTAACAAAAATATGTGGTGGTGTTGGGGGGGGTATCAGCATAACTATTTATTTTTTATTTATTTGAGTTTGTATCAATAATTGCTGAAATAGATCTGGAGTGCTCTCGACATGTTTAATTCAAGGAACAGTGCAACAAGATGGCATGCATAATTATCATTCATTTGGTGAAATTTCCAAATTTCCCCCATGTGTTAATGCATTTCAGGTTACATTCTATTATCGCAATGGTATGAGAGAGTTTTTTTCCCAGGCTTTACATTTTACCTGGCTCAGTTGGAGTCGTTGTGGGAAGGCATTTTTTGTTTGAAACACAAAGAGAAATTACCAC
This sequence comes from Osmerus eperlanus, assembly GCF_963692335.1. Classification (NCBI taxonomy): domain Eukaryota; kingdom Metazoa; phylum Chordata; class Actinopteri; order Osmeriformes; family Osmeridae; genus Osmerus; species Osmerus eperlanus. The sequence continues at coordinate 21,691,554 of NC_085018.1, forward strand.
CTACATATGCAATTACTATAATTTAGCATATGTCCTAAAACCTGTAAAACACTATCACATACATTTTTAGATGCTCCTCAATTCAATATATTTTGACATGATAATTAACCTACCTCTTCTCCCATTGAGTCATGGGCAGTATCCAAAGGTTTTGTTTAGGCTTTTTCCCAAAAAACATTTTCCTAATTGCAATTAGGCTACTCAACCAATATTCTGAGCTGTGCTCTATCAATTGGCAGAATTGTGCATTAAGAGAGATGACTCTCAAAGTTATTATTCATCAACATCAACAACCTCACAATTTGATGAATGCTGTCAAATGACTAATAGCAGACCACTGGTTTGAGTCTACACGTTTTATTTTGTGTTTTTTGCAATTTGTGTGTGTGCGTATGTATTAGTATGTGTGTGATGTGTTTAGAGATAGAGATTGCACATGTTTGTTTGTGTTGACAGGAATTGACTGCCTCCCGCCTTTATTCCTGAAACTATGTGCACTGTGGATCTGCACCAGTCTCCCAGGGGAATATTAATCATTTTCCATCTACTGTGTCTGGGTAATTATCCATCCCTGGCGGAAGGGCCAGACTAATGCAACCCCATGTCTGGGAATCCAATGGGTGCATTTCCTTCCAGCACAGCGGGATAGAAAACAGCTGCATACAGCCTTTCAGACAGCCACTACAGGCTGCCTTGTTGAAGCATTATGTTCATGAGGTTGTTGGAGTGACCTGTGTCATTACATTTCTTTAGTTTTTGTATTGCTAAAATTCCTTCTTGGAAGTAACATACACTGTACATATCCAGTAATGCTGCATGTTACTTTGTTTTGAGGTCATTTAGATTTTAACTTTTGAAATAATAAACACTAAAGGAATATCATGTAGTAGATTGGTAAAACCAATCTACACTATGCATGTTGGAGTACATACTGTACATGGTATTCTGAACCAGGAACTTCCATAAGAGTACTCTTGAAAGTTATTCATAATTCTCCATTCATTTTCATAATGCAGGGAAACCTTTTGTGTCATGGTTCATTGAAACAGGTGCCTCAGAACATGGACAACTAATGGGTCTTTAGTTACCTTCCAATAATTGTCTTTTTTGAATCTTTTTTTTTTTTTTTCCATAATAGAAAGTAATGGAAAAGTTTTAGCTTTAGTGTTCCATCATTTACACCAATGCTTAGAGCCTGGGAGCCCTGACAGTTTCATGGCAGGAAATTTTGATCCACGTTGTGCCATTATGTCAAATGGATCTCTAAAGACCAAGCTTTTATCTGTTGCAGCTTATTAGGAACCCTTTTTTTTCTTAAACGACCCAGTTTATATGAAAAAATGAAAGTGCTCCAAGTCATTATGTAAAACGTATACATGTCTTAGAAGTGGTTAAGCGTATTTATTAAAATCACCACTTTTAAGTAAAAGGGGATTACTATCCTCTTTCGGTGAGCGACGAGGCAAATTGGTGGTTTATGCATTAACAGCAGCCACACTTAAATCAGGATTTAAAGCTTTTTCCAACTCAAGCAGAAATTCAGATTTTCTATACACATTTTTACACTTAAAGGACAAAAAAGTCTACTTCTACAATTAGGGAGCTGGGATTTGGTTTTGCTGTAAGATTTGCAGGTTTTCAGCACATGGACAGAATATTGGATGAATTAGCTAGATATTGTAGGTGCTCAGCAAAAATTACGTTCAATATTTTACACATACTTTTTTTTTTTTTTTTTTGGAAGATGAACAGTTGGTAGTACTTCCAACAAGGCCTGAATTATCTGCAAAAGCAAGCCTTTAGTTTTCACTACCCTTCTCTATGCATCAGTATTAGATGCTCTTTGCTTTCACGCTGGGAGTGTAGTTACTGTAATGCACTTTGCCCAAAACAATATATTTGTGTTGAATATAATGATATTGGGAATGTACAATTCAATATGTGGTACTTATCGTATTATCTCTAAGTCAATAATCACACAGATACAGACGCAATGAGAGTTGGTTTGGAGTGTGTGTGGGTGAATGCCAGAGAGAGAGAGAAAGTGAAGAGAATAAATACAGAAAGAAGGATCCCTAAACCCTGTCAGATATACAGTGTTTGAACTGTAATCATCAAAGGTGTCAGCAGTATACAGTGACCTGGCCTAGGCTACTGTGGCCTCGGCGTGGACCTCAGTCCTGGCTTTCCAGGAAAGAAGATTAAGAAAAAAGAACATTAGCTCAACCCATCCTTGCCTGACATGTTTTCTAAGGGCCATGCTTTTTGGTTCGTATAGGGTCGATTTGGAAAGCTAATATAAATAATTATTGAGTTCCCAGTGTAAGCACAGGTGTGTGTACTGGTACCTCTATATTAAGGGATTGGTTTTTAAATATAATTTGGTGAAATGAGAATGAATGGTGATTGAATGTCTCACTTATAGACAAATAAAGAGGGTATAGTACAATTTATGGGGACATTGTGAGGTGTGCTTGCGTCCATTGCCGCTCGGGAGTTTTAGTTTTTTACTGTATCAAACATCCAAACATTTGGAAAAAGACGATATTTGTCATGGTTGGTAGACTCAATTGAAAGGAACTTCTGTGACCAAATTCATTGCTTCACTATGCGATCGATCATTAGAAGGGGGGGAAGGTAAATAAGTTTACCTTCATAGAGGGGATTGGATATTTTACCTTTCAAACTGCCTGAAGGCAGCGTGAGAAATGGCTGAAATGCTGGAGTCTCATGGCGATTGTGTGAGACCCCTGTCACACGGTCCTGCACTTGCATAACCTGCCATCCACACTTAGATCCATGGGCGTATCTAGCCCCCCCCCAAAAAATTATAAAAATAAATAAATAAAAAGATTTAGATTTTAAATCTAAATTTGTTCATTTCTCTTCCTAAAACCCACTAGAGGACACTATTTCAAACGATATTTTCCAAAATCTCTTCTGGGGGAACATGCTCCCAGACCCCCCTAGTTTTGCTGGGCCACAGGAAAAATAATAGGTTTTATTTAGGGGCTTAGCCCCCCCAAAAGTTGGAACCTAGATTCACCTCTGCTTAGAACTGGAATCCCAATGTTATAGTAATGGCCTACATAAAACCACAATAGACATTCTCAAATTCTCAAGTATGATACTATCCACTGCCAATTAGGCCTACAAACTTCAAGGAAATTTCATTTTCCGACATTGCCATTTCTCTATGCAAGAAGCTCATTACGTGTCAGTAACAACGTCCCTGTCTGAAGACTCGTCATGGGGTCATGTGACTGAATATTCGCTGTATGAGTAGGGAAAACCGACTCACGCTTCTCCACTCCAATCGTTCGGATATTTAAAGTCATCATTGCTCTAGTCTACAGGATTTAGTAAAGACCTTTTGAAAGACTACATAGCCAATGGGTCCTATTGTCTTGCCTTGCAATGCCATTGGATAAATGTGGTCTTTCCCAAAAAAATTTAAAAAAAGTACTTTGAGAGCTATAAGTGACGTTGTAATTTTACAACCAGGGGTCTTACAGGGTTAAATGCTCCGCGAAACAAAACCCTAAAATACCTGTGTTGATTGAAATCCATGTTTTACCTGCTCCACGTTAACATGACATGACAAATGAACAGTGGCACAGTATTAGCATTAGCTATGTAGGTGGCTCCATAGTCTTAAATAAAGAGATTATGGATACGACAACAAGACAGCTGTGTGCTGTATCTGGGCTGTACTTTATGAGGCATTAGATATTAGGTCAAGTTTGTCATACCATTTTATATGCTTTACATTTTTCATACATATTTAATGGTTTCGAGTGTGACTCTTAAGATCTTGCTTGGTTATATGCTATACATTATTCAAAACATACCTGTATAATTCCTTATGATTTTTTTACATTTTGAACGTGAAAACTAAATTTATTTCTACAAGAATTGACACTAAAATGATAGAAAACATTTTTTTTTTTTATGTTGCCCCCCAGCCACTATTTGAAAGAATAATAGATAATAGTGCACTCAAACTTAGAAAGCGATTTGGTTTGTCCCACATGATGCGTGTCTTCATTGACAGTACAGTATGAATAAGTAATGAACCCCACAATGTCATATAAACTCATATCATTTTTAGCAAATGGAAATAAACAGTTCTCTAAAGTTTCTGTAGATAAATTCATAACCATCTTTGTATTTGTGACAGTATGCTAAATCAAGACCAGGAGCAAAACAATCTGTCCTTGCATGTTCCGAGTGTGGATAATAAAGGCAGAATTAAGTCAAATTACCTTTCTGTTACACGTCAATTTTATTTCCCTCTCATGATGTTTCTGTTTCTCACCTACCATTTATCCCCTATTTATTTTCCCCATAACATCCCCTGAAACTACCTAACTTTTACACACCATTGTTTCTCTTTGCTCCTTTTTACCCATCTTCTCTCTCTCTCTCTCTCTCTCTCTCTCTCTCTCTCTCTCTCTCTCTCTCTCTCTCTCTCTCTCTCTCTCTCTCTCTCTCTCTCTCTCTCTCTCCTTGTTGTACTGGACTGACACTCTTAGGCTTTCTGGCTGGAAAACAGAGGACTGCATCCTCTCTTGACCATGGCTTAAGTGAAATTGCTGCCTTCTCTTTCATGAGCAGCCATATTGTTTCCCTCTTTGATGTGTGCCACTGTTTGTGGCGGGGAGGTAACGCGCACCCATACCTGCCGAGCTGTCCAGATGGACGGAGGAACTCGGGGAGCGGGCGTGCATCCCCTCACCATCTGCCTGTTATCGCCATTGACACCCCTCTGCCATGCAGCACAGGCAGAACCTGCTCTGGGCCTCAGGGAACTGAATCACACACATACTTTCCTCCGCACACACATGCACCCAAACACACAAATATGTCAGTGGCATACGGGAAATTATGCCCTGCAAGATCGGAGCGCGAGCCCCTCCTCCCCCCTCCCCCCCCTCCCCTCCCCCGTCCTCCCCCCTCCTCCCCCCTCCTCCCCACTCCCCTCCCCCCCAAGTCAGTAAATGCTGATGTGAATCCCTTTTTCAGAATGTATTCAACTAAAACATTTGGTCTTATTAACTGAGCTACATAATACATCAATTGATTAGGCTTGGGCATTAGAAGAACAAAATAAGTGTGATTCAAAGGGCTGGTTAGGCAGAAGTGAAAATTACGTTCATATCAGAATTATTTGTCGCATTCCGAGCTGAAAAATTCTCAACTTTGTGTAAATGAGGGGCTTGCAGCTAGCCTGGTCCTAACCAGACTCTCGTACATTTAATTTGTACTGAGAGTCTGGGCTCGCTCCATTGACAAGCGTTAACTTCCTTGAAGGCGGGTACTCTGTTGAAGTTTAAAACTATTGGATCTGCCCAGAGCCACTCTGGATCTGCCATAACCTATCGCTAGCGTTCGCCTTAGCCAACTCCTTCACGACTAACGGAGCTAGCTGGAAAATCAAACGAACCCCGAGGGGATCAAAGATTGTTCTTGCTCCGGCTTTAACTTCTGGATATTCGGCAGCGTTGCCACAACGGACCGAAATGTTTTTGCCTGCATCTTTCTCCGCCGCCATTACAGAACTACAACACAAACTAGCGCACGACATCAACGTCATCGTTCTCAGCCACTCCCTCTGTTCGCCGATTGGACAGGTAGAAAATTAACCGGAGACATCTGACTTACGTACCTCAAGGCCAAAGCTAGTACAGAAGCAAAATCAAAATTGACCGGAAGTACGTAGGAGGGCAGAGCCAGGCTAGCTTGCAGCGGCCAATCGTTTAGAATCGTTCTAGCTTTTTCACAGTTTCAACATGGAGGAGAAACTAATCGTATGTGTGGGTGCACATCCAGTCCTGTTTGATGTGTGTCTGCACGATTACAGAGAGGTAAAAAAAAAAGCATGGCGCAGGGTTGCCGATGTTATCGTTGTCCCTGGTGTGTTTTTTGTACTTAAATTCAGTCTCTTCACATTACGTAATTTCTGTGCAAGCTAGCAGAGTGTGGGTTCTGACTGAATGCATACAGTATATCTCTGTGACTGAATGATCTTGTTGAGGTGTCTTGTTTCTCAGCCTATTCAGAGACAGCAGTGAAATAGGCCAAATTATTTAATAAGCATGGGAAGGAAATCTATTACCTTCCACTTGTTTATAGTCAGTGGCGTGAATGTGTAGGATTGTTGAAAATGACTATCAGGCTAGGCACTCGACCACCTCCCTCTTTCCGCTATTTTGTTTGTAAACAAGAACTGGAGCAACCTATTCCTTCACGGTGAACTAGCATCAAATGTCAAGGCTGTCAGTGTCCTCTATTGCTAGTCAGGCCCTGGAGGTATGAATATGAGAGGCGGTTGGCACAGGAGCCGCCTTGTAGCTGTCATACTGGATGCTGTTCAAATAGGACTGATGAATATTAAGCAACAGCTTTGAGCAGATCACCAGGCAGCGTGTTCAACTCGTCGTCAACGCAACTTGTTTCAGGGAAGAGGTTGCTGATGTTTTCAAAGGAGGCACTCTGAACAGGAAGCTTAGTTTTTTTGTGGGGGAAGTTTCAATCAAGCATGGACTTCTAGGAGTGTGGTGCAATTAGAAGTAGGTTAGTTCAGACAGTTTCACACATGGTGAGGTTTTCAACCTGTTGGACCAAGGCATGCAGACTGCAGTGAGGTGGCCTCGTCTTGGTTGTACTGTCTGGGCAACCGATTAAGATAATTACGAGTGTTAAAGGTGGCCTTATTTCACTCTTTCCTTCACTAAGTGGTTATTGCTACGGTCTGCAGTCTCATATTCACAGCATGACTCCGAGCCAAAGGAACCATCCTACTGTATGTGGATCCAATCTCCACTAAACCTCTCCATTAAAGCTCAAATATTGATCCTTCTTTTTTCCCTGATATTCAAACTACTCCTGCAATTAGGGGGAATAGGTAATTATATGAAGTGTAAAGAGAGTGGTCTGTCCTTTGGATGAATAATGGCAGCAGCAGTCTAATCAATAGGCTTTTTCTGATGGTAATGCCTGTGCTTAGTAACATGACTAACGGAATGGTCTACAGCTCAATGTTCCATGGACTGCAGTCAGTGTAATGGACAGTTGCTAGGGAGCTTGTGATTGTACCTTACAGTAATGGCAGTAATAGGCTACCTCTTGTAAGGGAGAGTCTGGACATTATGCGTGCTTTGCCAAAATACAGTTAGGTCCATAAATATTTGGACATTGACACAATTTTCATCATTTTGGCTCTGTATACCACCACAATGGATTTGAAATGAAACAATCAAGATATGCTTTAAGTGCAGACTTTCAGCTTTAATTTCAGGGTATTTACATCCAAATCAGATGAACGGTGTAGGAATTACAACACATTTGATATGTGGCCCCCCCCTTTTTAAGGGACCAAAAGTAATTGGACAATTGGCTGCTCAGCTGTTCCATGGCCAGGTGTATGTTATTCCTTCATGGGAGTTCGTTATTTCATTGACAAGGAGCAGATAAAAGGTCTAGAGTTCATTTCAAGTATGGTATTTGTGTTTGGAATCTGTTGCTGTCAACTCTCAATATGAAGTCCAAAGAGCTGTCACCATCAGTGAAGCAAGCCATCGTTAGGCTGTAAAATCAAAACAAACCTATCAGAGAGATAGCAAAAACATTAGGTGTGGCCAAATCAACTGTTTGGTACATTCTTAAAAAGAAAGAACGCACTGGTGAGCTCAGCAACACCAAAAGACCCGGAAGACCACGGAAAACAACTGTGGTGGATGACAGAATAATTATTTCCCTGGTGAAGAAAAACCCCTTCACAACAGTTGGCCAGATCAAGAACACTCTCCAGGAGGTAGGCGTATCTGTGTCAAAGTCAAAAATTAAGAGAAGACTTCCCCAGAGTAAATACAGAGGGTTCACCACAAGATGTAAACCATTGGTGAGTCTCAAAAACAGGAAGACCAGATTAGAGTTTGCCAAAAAAACATCTAAAAGTGCTTGTACAGTTCTGGAACAACATCCTATGGACAGATGAGACCAAGATCAACTTGTACCAGAATGATGGGAAGAGAAGAGTATGGAGAAGGGAAGGAACTGCTCATGATCCAAAGCCTACCACCTCATCAGTGAAGCATGGTGGAGGTAGTGTTATGGCGTGGGCATGTATGGCTGCCAATGGAACTGGTTCCCTTGTATTTATCGATGATGTGACTGCTGACAAAAGCAGTAGGATGAATTCTGAAGTGTTTCGGGCAATATTATCTGCTCAGATTCAGCCAAATGCTTCAGAACTCATAGGACGGCGCTTCACAGTGCAGATGGACAATGACCCGAAGCATACTGCGAAAGCAACCAGAGTTTTTTAAGGCAAAGAAGGGGAATGTTCTGCAAAGGCCAAGTCAATCACCTGACCTAAATCCAATTGAGCATGTATTTCACTTGCTAAAGACAAAACTGAAGGGAAAATGCCCCAAGAACAAGCAGGAACTGAAGACAGTTGCAGTAGAGGCCTGGCAGAGCATCACCAGGGACGAAACCCAGCGTCTGGTGATGTCTATGGGTTCCAGACTTCAGGCTGTCATTGACTGCAAAGGATTTGCAACCAAGTATTAAAAGTGACAATTAGATTTATGATTATGTTAGTTTGTCCAATTATTTTTGGTCCCTTAAAAAGGGGGGGGGGCACATATAAAATGTGTTGTAATTCCTACACCGTTCACCTGATTTGGATGTAAATACCCTGAAATTAAAGCTGAAAGTCTGCACTTAAAGCACATCTTGATTGTTTCATTTCAAATCCATTGTGGTGGTATACAGAGCCAAAATGCTGAAAATTGTGTCAATGTCCAAATATTTATGGACCTAACTGTATGTTAGTTTTCATTGGAGCGAGATGGGCTAATTGGCTGTTTAATTGTAGGTAATTGTTTTAGAGGATTTTCTGATGTGTGGCTGCAGGCAGGTTCAAACAGTTATGGATGTGTTTTGTTTTGGAGACTCATCGTCACTCTGAAACTTACATTACATTTAGTCATTTAGCAGACGCTCTTATCCAGAGCGACTTACAGTAAGTACAGGGACATTCCCCCGAGGCAAGTAGGGTGAAGTGCCTTGCCCAAGGACACAACGTCAGTTGGCATGACCGGGAATCGAACTGGCAACCTTCGGATTACTAGCCAGATTCCCTCACCGCTCAGCCACCTGACTCAACTTAAATTGCTATTGAAACTAGCTTCACTACAACCAGTGCCATTTGCGATTCAAATCACGATCTATTCTAAATTAGTCAAACAAGAGATGCGAATGTCTTATTTGTTTAAGAAACTAACATTTGTTTAAGATCTGGTGAATGTTTGGTGTAACTTTGAAATGTCCACAGCAAAAAGAGCAACAGTGGCAGTTTATTTTCAGACACCAGTTTCTTTCCAAGGGCCATCAGGCATATATGTCATCTATGTTCTAAGTACCTATATGTTATGTTATAACAGGTTGCTTTGTGTTGTCTTGTCCAAAGAATTTCAGAGCCCAGTCTGACCTTGTGTTGTTCTGTGCATCTGACTATAAAAGACTTGAAGTTAAGTGTCACTCATGTCACCTTGCTCCTATGTCAATTGGCTCTATGGTGAGGAAGCTGAATTAATGCCCAGGTTTGTATAGTGAGGACCTGAGCAGTCTCTTGGACTTAATGGGTTGAATTCCACAATGGATGTAATCTGCTGATATGTGCCTTTCGTTAGGCTTCAAGATTCCAACAGCTCCTCGGTTTGGACAAGGGCAGCTCTGCAGCCACGCTGCTAGTAAGCTAGGGGTGCTCTGAAACATTCATGGCAAAGAGATGGAGGGATTTGTCTATGCTGTTCACTTACCAAACATTCTGCAAACTGCTGTTTAAACGCTTAATGAGTCAATTTCATAGACCAATGATTTATTGATTCTACAGTGATATTATCAACATCAGAACAGGATTTTATATATATATATATATATATATATATATATATATATTTTTTTTTTTATATATAAAAAAGAAGAAAGAACACGTGAATTTTTCAAAATTCAACTGTTGGACTAAATCTTCTGTGTGTGTCTTATATGGAGTCAGGCCCGTTTTGCAGTAGCTCAGGAAATCGGTTTAGTTAGCACGTCTGATATCAGCCCTTGTACTGAAGGTGACAGTGGAGAAGCAGGTGAAACCGCCTGAGGCTCTGTCCTGGTTTAACAGGTGCCTCTGAGCCACGGAAGATGTCAGTGGTGTCTTCACATCGACACACACGCATGCATGCGCGTGCACACACACACAGGGTTTTGTTTGTCTCAAGGCCATGCTAGGAGTGACCCCACCCCACTACAAAGCTATGTCTGTGTTAGCTGAACTTGACTCTTGTCACCTCATGTACCGCCCAGCTGGGATCCACCACCACACCTCCTGTACCGCACAGCTGGGATCCACCTCCTGTACCGCCCAGCTGGGATCCACCACCACACCTCCTGTACCGCACAGCTGGGATCCACCTCCTGTACCGCCCAGCTGGGATCCACCACCACACCTCCAGTACCGCCCAGCTGGGATCCACCACCACACCTCCTGTACCGCACAGCTGGGATCCACCTCCTGTACCGCCCAGCTGGGATCCACCACCACACCTCCTGTACTGCACAGCTGGGATCCACCTCCTGTACTGCACAGCTGGGATCCACCACCACACCTCCTGTACCGCACAGCTGGGATCCACCACCACACCTCCTGTACTGCACAGCTGGGATCCACCTCCTGTACCGCACAGCTGGGATCCACCACCACACCTCCTGTGCCGCACAGCTGGGATCCACCTCCTGTACCGCACAGCTGGGATCCACCACCACACCTCCTGTACTGCACAGCTGGGATCCACCACCACACCTCCTGTACCGCCCAGCTGGGATCCACCACCACACCTCCTGTACTGCACAGCTGGGATCCACCACCACACCTCCTGTACTGCACAGCTGTCAGACAATTGAAGATGTATCCCTCCCCCCCAAAAAAAACATTCAAATAGGTAATATGTTTCACAAAAGCTTATAGAATATTATCTTCAGATGCTGATGATTGGGACAACTGAAACAGTGATGAAATCAGCCAATCCTCACACATGTCCCCTGACACTTCCACAGTACACGCGTGTTCATTGATCTTATCAAAGTGGGTCATGAATACAGAGCTTCCGGCAAGGCAAGTGGTCATGCTTGTATCTCCTTCAAGGTATCAGTATAATATAATGCACATGGAACCATTATTGAACCCATACATTATAATGACCCACGACAGTGGGTCACTTTTACAATTTTTTTCCCATGTCTGCTCTGTCAGGCATATTGTTGAATTGAGCCATGTGATATTCTATATTTAAAGTGCTTTGAGTGTTGAGCAGACATTCTGCTGCTGTGTCAACATGTGCCTCACTCTGGCAGTGCATTGGGGGAAATTGCAGCACAGATCTATAGATACACTTCTTCATCTGTGATCTGAGATAGTGCTTCTACTGTTTACATTTTGTAACGTACAGTACATCTACCTAATTGAAATATCTATGACCCTCCTGCATAAGCAGCAGAATATTACATTTATTGTGGGTAGAGAATGAATCTTTACAGATGTACTGTTGATGTCACCACCAAGGTCAGTGGCCCCATATAAAAGGTTGAGGCTGGGATGCTACCCAGATGAAACACATGCTCAGGCTGTTCATCCTCTTTTACAGCCTAAAGGTAGGCTCCATAAACCACTGGAACCATCCCTCTTCAGGTCAGTCTGTCTGTGAAAACGTGACCAGATTCACCAGGCAATTTCTACAGACGTCAAAGCAAAATTGTTTGAATCCTAATTCCATTTCGAGAGCAGTCGAGCGTAAAATCCATACCATATGTACAGTAAATGACATGCAGAGTGTTGGATTGCAATGCACAAGACACGGGTTTGTTTGGCTTGTTTGTTGGTCGTAAATGACAGTATGTCTTTGTCAAGTGTGGCAAGGGAACATGAAGTGCATCAGATGTCTTTTCCATACTTGTAATTTCCCATACTTTACCATTAGATTACACCCAGACTCACAATATACTTCTGTCTACTTTGTCCTCTCCCTCCCTGCCCTTCCATCTACGCTGCACTCCTATTGGCCCTAATCAGACTAATGGTACTAGAGTGGCTCTTCGGCCACCTGGATAATGACCGGTAATGTACAACTCCCCTTCTGAGTCACCACCTGAATCTCATGGACCTGATATATGCTTTTGAATCAAGGTACAGAATGGGGGGCCATTACATCCACACTCAAATCTAATCACACCATTTGATGCATTCGGCAGGTCTGTGTAAAAGGGCAGGGGGACAGGACATGGGTGGATGACCCCTTAATTCCAACTGCTGATGATTATGTTTTTTATTAGCATCATTATCATCATCTTATTATTTTTTGTTTTTACGTCGCAGAAGGAACACATCCGTTCCTTCTGTGTCCTTTCCCCTGTTTAATAAGATGGAATAATGTGAGGACCTCTTTCAACTCCTTCCTTTAAAAAGAAGAAACACTACCTGCAGTCCCTGTCTGGCGATGTAGACCGTGTAGAGTACGTGAGTGCTAAGTCCTGTCTGTGTGTACAGTAGGTGAGCTTTAAGACAGTCACATTTGTATGTCGAGTAGGTGAGCTGTAAATCCTATTTCTCTGTAGAGTAGTTGGCAGTCCTGTCTGTGTGTACAGTAGGTGGGCTTTAAGACATAGTCACATTTGTATGTCGAGTAGGTGAGTCACATTTGTATGTCGAGTAGGTGAGCTGTAAGTCCTATTTCTGTGTAGAGTAGTTGGCAGTCCTGTCTGTGTGTACAGTAGGTGAGTTCCATACCAGGCAGGGCCAGTAGAGGGAGGAGCTCAACTCAGAGCTTCTTCCCTGTCTCTGTCATCGCGGCCTCAGTCCCTGCCTCCTCAGCTCTCAAACATCGCAGACGTATCACTCCTAAAAAAGAACACCGCTAATGCATAACATCATTTATTAGTTTCCCTTTAACTTCCATAGAGAATAAGTGTGAATGTAGGTTTATTTGGATGTTTGATTTTTATAAATCATAAATATGTTCAATAAGATTTCTTTCTAAACTGATGGAAATGATTTTTACATTTACAAAAGAGTCTTTCAAAATGCTACGCAGCAATTATTTCATCAAAAGGCAACCGTGTACAATGCAAACTCATTCCGATGATTTTCCTTGTCGAACTTAAAAGGGATCTCAGTTCTTTGTCTTCGCTCTCATTTCATCTCCTCTCTCTCTTTTTGTATCAGTTTTTCAAGTCTCTCATCGGTCTCTCTATCACTATTACCTAGCTACTGTAAATATAGGGCTTTGTGCTAAACATGAGCTGGCCTTTGTTTTATGACGCTTTACGATGCAGATACTGCCGCGACTTTCACAGCCCTTGATGAGCCGTTTTACATGCTAATCATCTGACATCCTGCTCACTAGAAAATGAGGGAGGGAAGAAGGGAAAGAGAGGGGAATGGATGAAAAAATACTGTGTAACTTCTTATTCTCATTTGGTTGGATGGTTGCATCCTTCATCATTTTTTTTTATAACTTCCCTTAAATTAGGAGGCAACAACAAGTGTGCTGCGTGGAGATTAACTTGGTCTAAAAGTGTGACTAATTATTTTCTGCGCTACAAGCGGTGGCTCAATCTAGTGTATCAATGAATACCATTATGTGGGCCTTTAGTTAACTGAGATGTGTGCTTGCTCTCTCACATTCTGTTTTCAGCCAAACACACACACACACACACACACCCACACACACACACACACACACTATCTGTATTTCTCTTACTCCATCTCTATCTCTCTCACACACACACACTCTATCTCTATTTATTCGTCTCAATCTATTTCTCTCTTTCTCTTTCTGTCTCTCTGTCTCTCTCCCATGCAAATGCCTGTGTGCTCCAGTGCTCACTTTAAACTTCCAAAGCTGTATTAGGTGCCAGAGCTTCAAGGAGTGAATGAGGGAGAGAAGGGGGGGGGGAAAAACTCAATTACAAAACCAATAAAGTAGCCATGTGAAGTAGCTGTGGAGGAGAGGAATTACGTCTCCATCCCAATGAATGGCCTAAAGCTGTTCAGCCTCCAAGATCATTGTGTCCGCCTCTTGCGACTCTGCTGACAAGTTTTTAATTGACATGGACTCATGCATATTCATGACATAAATTACCCTGCACGCTCTTGATAAATTGAGGTAAAAGGCTGTTGTACATAGATTTGATGATGTATCTTATTTTGTTTGGTAATAGCGACTGGATTTCTTTGTTGAGAGTGGTTAGGATTCTGTTTCCAGCCAACTATGCCCGCAACGACATTAGCCAATATGTTCAGAAGGATTGATTGCTTAAAAATGAAAACCCGTACTTTGTCAAACCTCACGCAGTAGAAGCTGATGTGCATATGTGAAATGGTACAGGTCTCAGTACCATAATCTTCTGAATAAGATATGTGTTCAGTACCCTGACCTACACGGTACTGTTTTATCATCAAATTCTAAACACTGTGTCTGTCAGCTATGAATTTTACAGGGATTCAAGTGAAATATGCCTGTATGATACAATTTCAAAGCTTTGTATGCATGTCATGTTCATTCTCATAATCAAGAACCCTTTGAAATGTGTTAATTAGTTTCAGTTTGTTAGCCTCCCGTTGCGTGTCATTTCACACTAACAATTTAGTGATTTGCTTTACTCAAAATGCAAGGCTTTCAATATCACATCCCTCATTCGGTTTGTCAGGCGGCATTTGGCCCTCGTGATGGATTTTATTTGATTATATTTGCTATTGCTGTGCACTAACTTGTACAACAGTTTAATTAAAGGAAGAGAGAAGCCTGAATACAAATATAATTGAAGAGTAAATTTAATTATTGTATTTGTTTAGTCATGTTACCCTTTGGGTGTACTTTGGCTTTTCATTTTGCATCGTCAACCTCCTGAGAAAAGAGTGTTTAGACATGACAGGATTCAGCCTTTGTATGCATGTGAACACACGCACAGACCAACAACTTTAATTTCATTGCATCAGTGACATGCATTTATTAAGCCCTCTAGGCATACTTTATGAAATTAAAACTGTTCAGTTATTCATTTGATCTTTGTAGTTCATTCATTTGAGTAATAATAATAATATTGAAAATTAAAATTGATTGCCAATTACATATGCAGATGTGCACACAACTATATGAGATAACAAACTGTCCCAAGTTTGTCCCAAACAATCCCACAGTTCTCAGTTTATCATGCAATGTCATCTCTCTGTCCCAGCCCCTGATTAAGCTGCTGAGCTAAGTTAACAAAGTTGCAGTGAGCAGAAACGAGAGCAGAAGTGGTTATATCAGGGCTACGGATCCTCCAAAGGCAGCAGTTCACCAAGGAAAGGAGAGATAAAGGGGGTCAGAGTTAAGCTTATCTGTTTGGAGTGCAGGACAGTGCATCCCTATCCCCTTGAGTCTTTCATCCACAGTAGGCTACACCCTGCAAGGCCTGTGTGACATCCATCCCCTTCTCCCACTGCCCCTTCCAAGAGGTCAAAGTAATTAGGCTGTTTTCTGCTGCTCCATCAAGGCTGGTTTAAATCCGTTTTCAGCAAGCGATTGTTATCGTCTTCTGTCTCTCAAGTGGATGTGACAGTTGGGTCTTTGGGGGACTTATTTGCAGCAAGCCCTAAGGTCTCCTCTTGAGGGGCCACTAGCACACTCTGTCAGAACCTTGACTTTGAACAAAACAATTAGCTCTGAGCTGTCCTTGCTGGTTTTTCATCTGTTCCATATCCAGCCACTTGCTAATCCGTCACAAGTGTTGTTCTTTTACAACCAACAGTCTTTTACCACACTTTTGATTTGTAATTAATGTAGTCTTCCTTTTGGGTTTATTGAGTCAACCTGTTAAGATGTTGTTTGGTGGTGTTCTTGGGTATGTTGGAAGTTGGGCAGGGTGATGCATTTTGGATACATTCAGTGTTATTGTGCTTGCTAAGAGAAGTGCTACAGAGCACTGAGTTCACTGTTCTTTGTGTTATTCCAGAATAGTTGTCAATCTGTGAGAGTGATTTGTCTTGCTTACCTTCAACACTACTCCTACATTTATACCAGCATGTCTATTTATATTTGTATGTTAATGTATTTGAAAAAACATTAACATCTAACTGGTCTTTAAATAATCCATGTTAGCAAGCATTATTGTTTCCTTCTCTGAAGCAGTTTGTTGATTACTTTTGTCATGAGTTTGTACTGGCTTTGACTGAAAGGGTGTTTTGGTTGGCGAGTGGTATTTTGAGTTGTTTTAGGGTATTGTCTACCCATCCCCTCTAGAAATGATGTGGGGAATTTGTGGGAAATGCTAGCTGTATCTTTAGGCAGTTGTCCCATGACAAGGTTACTGGGTCACTGAGCAGCCAGCAGTGCACACTGACAATGTTAAGCACACTGATACTGACACCACCATGAATATAGTTAGTAACATTGCAGTAGTTTAGTTGTAAATTTGAGTTTATAATACAACAGTAAAACGTACATTTCAAGTTTTTTGATTAACTACTGTACATATTTTTTCGATCAGTATGATACAAATCAATAGTATTTAAATCAGAAATGTTGAACAAGTATCCGTTTTAAAGTTTTACTCTTGTCAATGGGTAAAAAAGTTTAATGGTCGCATCTCACATCACACTTAGCAGTTCAATCAAGATTAGTGTAAACCCTGTAAGCTTCAGTAATTAGTGCTCCTCCAAGCAAGACAAGTTTAGCATTCAACCAAATAAGGGCTATAGCGCAGGGCTTAGAGTAATTGGCCTACTCTATAAATCTCAGTTTCTTTCACACTTCATGCACTGCATAGAATTGAATAAGGAAATTAACATTCAGACTTTGGATCCTTCGTTTGCCTCTGCTTTAATCCCAGGGCATCATGCACAATGTGGCAATGATCCTGGCGGTTGGTGTCTGCTTTCCCGGCCGTACGTACACAGATGCACACTGTGATCTACACAGGATGAGGACGTACCGGAAACTCGCTTCCAAACCGCTCTTGATGCTGTTTGTTGGAGCTGTGCAAACAAGGCATATTAATGGCATTCTGGGCCAAATTGTTTGCATACCATCACACACGCTTGGCACCACAGCAGTGCACTGGTTTTCAAACGTACAGTAAGGCCTTTAGTGTTCGTCTCACCTCGTGACCTTGCAGTATGATTGCCTGCAGTATAGCTAGATCAGTTGCATGATTACGATCACTTTAATATTCCGGAAACTGTATTAAAGCTTAGGGGTTTCTTCTGATCACTTAACATGTCCCTCTCCTGATCTGTATTCAGAGAATATTAGGGTTGCATTGATAAAAGCCAGCACACTACCCTCAGGCTCAGTCCATGTCTCATGCTTTATTGTTTCAGCCACAATAAGCTTAAGTGTTGGGATATGACTCATTTATCCTTTTCCATCATGTGTAGGTTTCATCTGTGCAGTGCTGGGAAGCGTCGCCTCTGGTTTCTGGGCTGTGAGCAGCAGTAGTTATTCTGTAAGGCAATGCCTCTCATTTCACCCCGACCCTCAGGACTTTCTCATTTTCTAGTATGTGATATTGAATTTTTCGTCTTGTTGTCAAGGTTACTTCATATGGATATGCAACCTTAAGTGTGGTGGTTTGACTACTGTTCAGTATGGATGGATAAAGATCTTAAAGAATGTTTTGGCCGTCAACAAGGATATTCCTCAACTGATGGAACAAGAGTTTGTGAACAATTTTATTAAAGAAACTCTGTGAAAGTTGACAATCATTGATTATCATAATTGTTATGCTACCAAATTTTGTATTGCTAAAACAACCTTTTTACATGTGTAAATTATCCAACACAGTCAACTCTGACTTAACATTGAGTAAGAGAGTGTGTTTCTGTAACCTTCTTCCTTCACTAAGGCCTGTTACTTGCCAGCCCTGTTTTGTTCTGTTGCATTCAGAGTAGGGCGTCTTTGGCTCCTCCGGGATGTGAGATTGCTTGGTTATCACCAGGAAGAGATTATTTCTGTCTCCCATTCAGTGTGATGTGGCAGCCATTCAGAGGGAGGCTCACTGGGCCATTGTTTAAGGGCCCAGAGAGGAGACAGCTCCAACATCCAGGATGCTTTTGAAAGGCATGGAGGGGGGAAAAAATCTTCCAAGATGGATGTCTGCACCCTGGGTTTTTAATCGTTTTATGGCACATTACTTTGCACGTCCCACAGTGACAGGCAGCATGCTATGTTTTTCTGATTCTGTTCATTTAGTTATTTTGTGGACAGAGATGGGAATTGGAGACCCATTGACACAAGAGTCACAAGAATCAACATGCCTACAATGGAAAGTGAAACAGGATTATACCTTGGTATAATGTGCTGGAGTGAAGGTCCATCATACACCAACCAAGGGCAGGCTGAGAGCATGGACCTTCTCAGTTTGTTGTCATACATGTGTAATCACATCACTTCACTTGTGCTTCTGGCTTGGGCAACACTCTGTTCAGTTTTCACACAATAGCACTGTTGGTATTTTGATGACAAATTGCTAACCATTGAAACTACAATTATAATATAAATGCATGGAATTAATGTAACATTTATTGCATGATGATCAAATTGTTTATCTATGACAGGTTATTTAGTTACCTGGGAATATGGGTCCTCCGTGCCCTTGAGCACTCTCATGAGTATTGATATTCAAGGCCAGTGGTTACACATGTAATAGAATGTGACAGCAAACCATATTCAAAAAAAGCTCTCTCCTTGGGTCTCCAATACTTTGGGCTTTTATTTGAGCTATAAATCCAAGAGTCAAGTTTGCTGGATGTTAAAAAGGCTCTATTATTCATGCCAGAGCTGAAGGATGGTAAATATGAGAGAACAAAGTGGTGGGTAGGGTGATAACAAGCCTAATTTATGCTGATGTTTCGCTGTAAACTATTTACAGAGGCTGTTAGCGATCGCCAGGTTTATGTTGATGTCCTGGGGACCATAAACCATCAAAAAAAACATTTAAGGTGAACATCCAAAACAAACACGGAAATGCAACACGCCCGGCCAAGGTTATGGAGCTTGTTTACCATGTATCCTGTTTAGTTCTAACCTCTCATCTCGTCACCTCCATCTTGTAATCTTCTGTTTCATGATGAGACCTTGGTGTCCAGATGGCCTGTAGTAAATAGCTCCCAGAAGAAGTGCTGGTGAACATGCAGCCTGATCAAATGGTGTTTCAAAGGCCAGAGGGAAACTCCCCAGTACCCAATGCTTCAAAGATAGTTTTCTGGCCTTGTGTTACAAACTCTTGGATACAAATTAACCTTTGTTTAAGTAGATGGATGGGTCCCGCATAGCTTTGAACACAACACACTCCCTCCTTACTAAACTGTTAAAGAAATTAGTTTTAAACGACCTTGAATCACTGTTGGTAATGAAAAAGAATCAGTATTCGTCTGCAGCACTGGTCGGTTGGATTGATTTGTAGTGCTATTCCCCTGGTTGTGTGCTAGATCTGGGCGCTCCATAGAGGCTTGTCCCAGGCCTCTGGGTTGGGAGATGGACTTTGAAGTGAGGCTCTAGCTGACAGAGAGCGCAGCTGGATCTATGCTTCCCACATGTCCATCACTAACCCTCAATCCCTGGAGCGCTCGCCCTCAAGCCAACTAGTGGGCTCTCAGAGGCCTTAGCGATGGGAAACTGTTAGCTATGCATGTTTCACTGCTCCTGCACCCTCGGTTTATGCACCTTGGCAAAGTGTTGAGTTGCATCAGCTGCCCTCTACTTGCATATCATCCTCGTTTCCTACAATGGGTATTCAGAATGTCAGTGATTCATCAGAGCCAAGAACAGTTAGTCACGGTGTTTGTATTTTACTCGATAGCTGTTCCTGTTTCTGCTTTTAAGAATCCTTCAGCTTTTTTCTTCACGATTTCTTTACATCTTTGTCAGTGATATTTCAGACCTTTGTTACAATGACTAAACAACATGTTAATATGGATACATCCAAAATCCATAAACGGCTTTTGACCTTGAGCTGTTGTATGTTTTTGGGCCACAGTAAGAGTGGTTGGAAAGCTGAGGCCAGTAGAGGTGCCATCCTTGACTCTGGTCTCCAAGAGCACCAGCCCACTCCGCAGGAGCTAAACCACAGCTCTCATTAGCGGGACAGCGAGTGACCTTGGTGCCTCCTCAGCTTGCCCTCTATTCTTGTTTCCATCATAATTGCTTTGTCAATTTTACCTTAAGTTCACAATGTACTTTTTTCCCTCTAACTTTAACTTACAGAAAAAATGCAAAAAAAAAAGAACCTGGTGCAATGTTTTTTATTTTTTTATTTAATTTAATTGCCGTCTGCCAGGTGCAGATTCCGAAACACAACCTCTCTTACGTGGCCTGTGTTTAGTGCCTCCAAGGCAAATAATTCTAACTTTTAGTTTTTGTCTAAAGAACACTTAACTAAAAAAAAATATGTATCTGTTTTCTATGTGATTATTATGAATATCTACAGTACAGCCTTCAGATGTACATTGTAATTGTGATGCAACATTTCAGCCATTTGTTCTTTAGAAACTATAATTGCATTGTTTAGCTGCAAGACAATTACATTGGACTGAAAGGCCTGAAGTGAGTGAATGCTCATCTTCATTGTTAGTGTGATGACGAAAATGTGATTTCTTGCAAACCTACTTTTCTAGGCAGTACTGATGTACAATGTATCTAATAAAAGCTAGTGTACCCTCTCTCTCTCTCTTTCTCTCTCTCTCTCTCTCTCTCTCTCTCTCCCTCTTTCTCTCTCTCTCTCTCTCTCTCTCTCTTTCTCTCTCTCTCTCTCTCTCTCTCTCTCTCTCTCCAGGGATAGTTAAATAATGTGCTTTGATGTAGATGTGGCTCTTTAATGTGACCCTTTAATGGATTTTTTCTTAGCAGCTCAATTTTATATACAGCTATGGTGTTGGGTGATTTGCATAAACAGCATTCGCATCATTATCATGGTCAAATTAACGTATTATGTACAGGTAGCCCCCTATAGAGGATAATGAATGGTGGTCATACATAATTGTTATTTTCTTCGGTGTTGTAATTGCATCTGTAGGTAGGCATGTCTTAATATATTTTCACTGATGTCAGGATTATTAGCAGGATCTCATTATTTGAACATAGAGTGGATTCACAATGTAGACACACAGGAGAGTTTGGGAGGGAGCAGGGATATACTGTCATTTAATAACATTTTAGATGATGATCCCACAGTGCAAATCCAGTGACCCCTATTTTCTGCAAGACTTACCATCCAAGATATTGTCATGTGCGGCACAATTTTTGTACCTTACCTTGGCACTAAATTAAAGGCCGATAAGAGTTGAGGAAATTGTAGTCAAAGGTTTGTCGATTCCCACTTTGAATTCCTATTCTCTTTAAAGCCCACATCCTTTGTTTGCCTCGCCCCTTTGACAGCATAGCAAAACTGTGCTATTGTGGTCTGTAAGAACACATATCAGTAAGACAAAGATGATTTGGTCATTATTTCATCAGCTCCCTCTCGAGGACTCACATTTCACTTAATCGATGTGGACATATGCTACTTCTCATCTCTCACCATTAGAGTGCAAACAGAGAAAATATCACCAAGTTAACCCATGTGTTTGATGAACGAGTTCAAACATCGCTCATGTTGTGGATATGTGCATAAGATGAACGGTGCACGCTGGTTTAATGTAAGCACTGCATTCCTCACTGCGTTGAAATGTAATACAAGTGAAGAGCAGCCAACAGTCTCAATCATGGCAAAGGTCATGGTGACACGGTAATCAATGGACTGCTGGGAACCCCAAAACCAGCACTTTGGTCTTGGCTGTCATTTTCTCTAAGCTCATTTAGCTGCCCTTTCTCCTCAGACGCTATGCCCACCTAATCTCATTTCTGCTGGTAATGCCTGTTCCGGGAGATGGTGTGCTGACTCGGCCTGTGGTGCATCATGATAATGATTTATGTACACAACCAAATTTAATATATCAAACACCTCTGACTTGGGGTGGAGTCTTAGAAATTTGTTTTCAATCTCACCAGAGAATAATGGTTGCATACAAATGCTGTATTATTATAGGAGGTTGTTTACAACCAGACGTACTTTACTGTACAGATACAATGTACCAAAACAATGAGTGCTATATTTAAATCTTAAGACACAAATTTGTTTCAGTTCTAACACAAAGAACACTCCCCTAATAAAAAATAAATAAAACAGTGTTCTTTTCACACAGTGTGCATAAGAACAAATATTACGTTGAGAATAATTTATTTAAAAAATATATATAATTTGGACCTTTTGTAAGATACCTCAGCAGTTAAGATAAAGAAGCTTTGCTCAGGCTGCATGTGGAATGGAGGCAGTGCTCTCTGTTAGCACAGTATGGACGTCCTCTTGACAAGTTATTATCTTGTTGAGTGTTTAAGTGCTCTTAGTCTTTTCACATGCTCTTCCATTATCCAAACTACTTGACAGTTTGCAAACCGTCCCTTCAATCAATTTTTTGGGGATACACATTTTTGACAGGCATCCGTAAACCACTTACTTGGTCCTGCTCCTTTCCAATGTTGTCAAGCATCGATCTTCTGTCCAGGTTCAGAGCCTCTGGATTATTCTAAAATGTGGACTGACAGTCCTAACCCACACTTTCAAGACTGCTGTGGATTAAGTTGACACTACAGAACGACCTGTGTGCCAACAACTGGCTTTCGTCATTACTACTGTATAGAACACCTTCCTCAATCCACTGGTGAGGTCAAAACCAGATCATTTTCTTAAACATGTTTGTCTCAAACCTGTCTTAACTTAACGTTTTGCATTGCTACCAGCTCTTTATCAGCTCTGTTAATTTCTCTCACAGTCAGAGTAGACTTGACTGATGGTGAGAGAACAATGAGGTTGTGCTAAATTAAATTCTCTGTGAACGAGTGCATGAAGGATTTAATCTTATTTCAGTAGCCTGGGTCTTATTACAGCATGGCCACCTGACATGGCTGGCAGGTGAAAATGCTGGTTTATTTGCTGTCTTCTAATTGATTTTAAATTGGCCTTGGTTAATAAGTGCAATGCACACTTGTAACCTGAGTTAACAACCCTATATTGGATTGCATTGACTTGTCTAATGCTTTAGCAAGTCCAAAGGAATGAAACACTGTCACGCTAAAGCCTGTCCTTTATTCTCGCTTGTGAATTTCCAGTGTCTAGCTAAGTCTAGCTCTGCACCTCCTCCAATGCCAGTAGTTTTTGAGTGTGCGTGCGCGCGTTTATATGTGTAATAAAGCCGTTACTGCAGCTAAACAGATTTATTTGGATTAGTGTTTTGTCTTTTGGTAAATCACTGGCATGAAATAATAAATCAGCCATGCCAGTTGGCTTTAGAAGGCTATCACCAGGCTTTCCCTCTGCCCTTCTAACAGGCCGAGCATCCTACCACATAGTGACAGCTCCTGGGGAGTTGAGCTGGCTGCTTGTCTCAGCTGCAGTGAAGAGGTCTCAGTGTCTGTAGACTGGGGGGCTCATTAATTTCTTTCAGGTTTGTCAAAGACCTGTTGTTGGGAGAGACTAAGATCTTTCACCAGGGCTGTATTGATAGGAGTGTGCCTAAGGGACCACCTCAACCTCACCGTGTGCATTTAATTGGAGAGCTTCCCATTACTGCTTTACTGTAGAACTGTCTTCAAAAACATTGGTCCTGATATACAGTTCAGTAGGTGAATTATACTTAGCATGCAATTTGACTTCAGCAGCACACTTGACACATACTTGGGAAACATGGTAAAATGACTGGGGTCACTCAAAAATGCCTTCTTCCTGGAATTAAAGCCCATGTAAGAGGTTGTGATAAGGGAATTCATTGGGGTTGGTATAAGCACTAAGACACACCAGGCCAGAGGGAAGGTACCACCCGTATCCAGAATATTTTGGCTTCATTCTCGTACAGTGGGAGGAAGCGGAGATGTTGCCCGTTGGTCCGTTGTAGTGAGAGAGAGAGAGAACGCGAGCGGGGCAAGAAAGGGCTGAGCGAATCAATGCGCCGCACGCAGCTCTATAATCAAATTGTTTTTTTGCCATGTTAAAATGTAAAAAAATACAAAAATAAAATCAAAATAAAGTTAATACATTTGTGGCGGTCAATTTTTGTTATGTGGCAGGCCGCCACAAATAAATTAATGTATGTGAAACACTGAATGTTGGTAGATTGGTAGATTTCTCTTTAGATTGTTATATAGTCACTTAATTATCCTTGGTGGCAGGGCATGGGGTTATGCATGACCACCAGGGTACATATAAAGTATAAACAGTCATTCTGTGTATACACCTGATACTGTGTTGACACCAATGCTACATTTGTTTTTACAGATTTTTGGTAAAATCGCTTTTTGTGGTCGGAAGTATTGCCTCAGTTCTCTATTATACACCGCAGGGCTAAAGGTTCTTCTGCTCTCCTGTTATGAGCACCTGGATCCTGGCTGGCTTCAGTGGGATAATCAATAGCCATTTACCGGCCTAAGAGTGAAACTGTGTGCTAGTGATTGAGTTAACCTCTTGGCTTTAGAGTTCAACTGCAGACATGTTACATCCAATATTGTGCTCTTGCAGATGGTGTCAGATTTCAACTGTTCATAGAAATTGAAGCAACTCACACTATTTCAAGATGAAATTGTTGCAATCTAAATGTTCCTTTGGGGATCTTGCTGAAGTAAATACTACTGCATTCATGTTTCAAAATATGTCCTATTATGCAGATTATTGTGGGGAAAAAAACAATTACTGACAATGTGTGTGATGTAGCTTAATGGAGAATGATGTTGCTAATTATTTTGGGAAAGGAGATCTGATTGTTATATTCAGGTCCATTACAATATGTCCCTGATGTGCTGTAAGCTATGATGCAGTGATGGCTCTGAATGCTCCATGTAGGAAGTATCCAAATTGACCCTTGTTGGGTAGAATGGGTAGAATGCCTGCTGTAGTCCAAATGAGTCCAAATATTGAGGGATCCTTGGGGGTGGGAAAATAATAATAAACTAGAGAGGGTATAATTTCTGGGGAAATTGTAGGGTGTGCTTGCTTGCGTCGGTTGCACAGGGGTCCGTTTTTTGAATGACATTTTTACAACTGATATTTCTGTATACTTTATATAAAAATGCATACTTATTATTTATAAAGATTACATAGATTTAAAAGCATTTTTTTTTGCTGCTCATTTACAACTGAAAATACGAGTGAAGTGTAGAATGAAATAGATGTCTTATTTCACCTGCAAGAGGCAGCCTCATCGTTGAATCAAAACGAATACATTTGGCAGAGCGGTGTAAAAATTGACCTAATCTCTATGACTTAAACGTCCTTTTAAGTTTTTCCCTTCTCGTGATATTTTAAGGAATTTAGCCTACTCATATTGCATTCATTCATGAATAAAGAACCCCCTTTGAAGATTATTCTACGAAGTTACCGGCAGTAGAAGATGGAATCGCGATTCAAACAGTACCATCTGCTAACTGAAAATATGCCCCCAAAAACGTAAATAAGCTTGACATGTATTTAGTGGAAAATCGCTTTCATAAAAAGCTCACTGGTAGCGATCATTGTCAGTAACGACGCCAAGTGCGATATAGCCCTGTGTGGAGAAGCTGCCCCAGTAAATTGTACTACTACGGTACAGTACTAGACTACTGCTGTGTTCGTCTTGGTAGCGATTGCGTTGGTTGAATTGGATTTAACGTTCCGTTGTACGGTTTAGGCTGAAATTAATTATTTTCATGAACAGATTGACAAAGTTTAGGCTGTGGCAATGAAGTTAAGGTTAGTAGTTAGATAGATTTTTGATTTAAGTAAGGGGAGTGCCGAACATGTTCTGTCGCCGTTTGACTTCCTACAGCTGTAGATGTTTTTGTAGTGTCTCGCGTAGGCTACAGCGTTTCAGTGAGCAACACTGGTTTGAAACCACAGGTAATGATAATTTCACCCACAAATCGTTTACTTGTAATGTAATGTCATAATAAATCCTACAACGAAAATGTATTTGTGAGGAATGTTTATTTTAACGATTGAAAACAGATGCATCATAGACCACTGTAGTATGTGTTGCCCGGGCAACAGAGGCTAATGTCATGATGCTAATACTTCAGTGACATAGTAGACTACTGTTTCCGAAAGTAGATGTACTTCCTTAATAAAATCAGCTTATATTGTACATTACACGTCACAATTGTGTGTCATATCAGAAAGTAAAATTAGTAAATAGTTATTACCCTGGCCATTACCCTGGCCTCTTTGCTTGTGGCGTTTCTGAAGCTGCCTTGCAGTAAAGCAGTTAGCTTAGCTATCTCCCAGAAGTTAACGAGCTGCTAAACTAATGTTCTGCTAGAGGTAGTCACGCGAGTTTTCGTGACGTTAGTGACGTAAGTAGCGTCATTGACTGTGGCTAGCAAGTTAGCCACCGTTAGCTTCACTTTTCGCCACAAAAACGTAATTTCCACTTAAACCATGCAACGGAACGTAAATCCCAATAGAAGCAACTCAATGGCTACCAAGACGAAACTTTTGACACCTAGGTTGTGTATGTAGGCCAAATATTGACTGAGTTTTAGGGGGGCAAAAATAAATAATAACTAGAGAGGGTACAATTTCTGGGGAAATTGTAGGGTGTGCTTGCTTGCGTCGGTTGTACAAGGATTTTAATGTCATTTTTACAACTGATATTCCTGTATATTTTATATAAAAATGCATAGGGCCTACTTATTATGTATAAATATTACATAGATTTAAAAGCATTTTTTTTTGCTGCTCATTTACAACTCAAAATACGAGTGAAGTGTAGAATGAAATAGATGTCTTCTCATTTCCCCTGCAAGAGACAGCCTCAAAACGAATACATTAGGCAGACCGGTGTAAAAATTGACCTAATCTCTATGACTTAAACGCCATTTTAAGTTTTTCCCTTCTCATTATATTTTCAGGCTTTTAGCCTACTCATTGCATTCATTCATTAATAAAGAACCCCCTTTGAAGATTATTCTACGATTACCCGGCAGTAGAAGATGGAATCGCGATTCAAACAGTACCATCTGCTAACTGAAAATATGCCCCCCAAAACGTAAATAAGCTTGACATTTATTTAGTGGAAAATCTCTCATTCATAAAAAGCTCACTGGTAGCGATCATTGTCAGTAACAACGCAAAATGCTATATAGCCCTGTGTGGAGAAGCTGCCCCGGTAAATTGTACTACTACGGTACAGTACTAGACGGTCTAGTACTGTGTTGTGTGTTTGTTTGACATAAAATACAAATGTATCATAGAAACCTCACAAAGTTTCCTGGACGCTGGTCACAAATAAATTCGACACCTTCAGTACTGTGTTGCGGGTAGAATATTACTACATATACAGGCTACTCCAAATACGTGATGAGTAGCCTACATTCGGGTAGTGTCTACGGTAACTAGTTGATTCAGAAGAACCAAAACAACGTGTTGCCTGAAGGCCAAGGTAGTTAATAATTTCATGACTGAATTCCTTCCATACCCATGTGCTTCAGTAGCTCGCGATGTAATGCAAAGGATTGCAACGATGGATGTGTTTTTGCTCGTGGGATCGAATCCCACTCGAATCTTTTATTTTCTTAGCTTCCATTTAGTATGGCGTGAATGGCTGTAATGGAGTAATCATTACATTTGTTCAGAATATAAAATTCTGAAATGAATTGATTTCAAAAGATATAGCGAGGAAACACTCAGCCATAGGCTACACGAAATCGCATAGGAAACGAATGTTTCCATGTTGTGTTACGCGTATTTTGATCGTATTGTCTGGGATAGCAGCGACGTTAGTATGAATTTTTAATATGTGGTGTCAGAAGGAGCTTTGATTTTGTTTTATTTTGTCTCCATTTATTTTGTCGTTAATGGTAATGTAGTGCGTACGCAGCTTATACTTTCATATTCGCCGCAGCAAATATGAGATCCGACTTGAAAATAGCCAGTAATATGTTTGTGAATTTGTGACGAATCTGGTGATTGAGGCAGACTGATAGGTGCACGCACCGCTGGGAAACCAGTTAGTTCGGAAACCAGTAGGGACACAACACCGGCGCTTTCAAACAATCCCCTCACTCAGTGAAGTTTGGCTAGCCACCTCAACTAGCTTGCTCGTAGCAAACCTCTTTTGAATGAGCCAATTCTCCCTAAATAGATGTCAAGCTTATTTACGTTTTTGGGGGCATATTTTCAGTTAGCAGATTGTACTGTTTGAATGTCAGGTGGCTGAGCGGTGAGGGAAGCGGGCTAATCCGAACGTTGCCAGTTCGATTCCCGGTCATGCCAACTGACGTTGTGTCCTTGGGCAAGGCACTTCACCCTACTTGCCTCAGCGGGAATGTACCTGTACTTACTGTAAGTCGCTCTGGATAAAAGCGT
Source organism: Osmerus eperlanus (assembly GCF_963692335.1). NCBI lineage: Eukaryota > Metazoa > Chordata > Actinopteri > Osmeriformes > Osmeridae > Osmerus > Osmerus eperlanus. The sequence continues at coordinate 21,720,018 of NC_085018.1, forward strand.
CTGCTAAATGTCTAAATGAGAGCAAGTTTGATAGCTAAATTATAACAGTTGACTTACCTGTCTGCAATATCAGAAATCCCTACAAGTTGAGCAGTAGGCTACATCATATCTCTCCATCTGTATCATGTCATGTTGTCATATCATGTCAAATGTAAATGTTACAGTCAGTAGTTTGTTTCAAAGGGGGTTCTTAATGAATTACGCAATATGAGTAGGCTAAATGCTTGAAAAATGTCACTAGAAGAGAAAAACTTAAGGGGACGGACCCACCTGCAACTGACGCAAGCAAGCACACCCTACAATTTCCCCAGAAATTGTACCCTCTCTAGTTATACTTGTCCTACATTTTCTTTTACTTGACCCGGACAATCGGACAAGCCTTAATGTCGATCAATGCTCTGTCACTGTGTCTGATATCTGGACTGACTGCTGTCCTGTGAGGCATCTTCTCATGAACCATGGTCCAGCGCAGGTCCTGTCCGTGGTCAGGCTTGCACGGGGATTATGCTATCAGAGAGGAGAGGGTATCAGGTGCTAGCTGTGTGCTCCTGCATAGTGCAGATTACATGCTGTTCTGACACCTCTGTCTGTTCAAGGTTGCTGATAAGGATTAGACATGATGTGACCTCTGCACTTGCTCCTGTGCATAATGCTACACAAACGTCACTCATGTGGATATAGATTTAGCATGGCGCACATCGCTATGGGGAGATCATAGCCATGTATCATAAAATTGCAATTACGGACTGAAAGGTGAGCAAACAGGCGTGAAAGCCGCCTCATTCATGACACATGCGTGAGTCTGCCTGTTCAAACACAGCAAGCAGCTACACAAGTGCACAGCCTAAATTGAAGGGCCTTAGCATTTTTTAATAAATCTGATTAAATGGGTCTAAGGCAAACATGAAGTAGGTCATCTCTGTGTGCGATAAACTAATTGCAGCATTCTAATTCTTAATTGTGGAATTGTTGGAGTCCATTTGGAATGATAATGCAGGAGACAGCTGGTGAGTGCGTGTATGAATGCATCTTCTGGGACTTGGTCCAAATCCACCCAGGGATCCCCTGCTCTCTCTCTCTCAGCCAGCTTCTGTCCGCCTGTCTGTTTGTCTGTCTCTCTCTCTCTCTCTCAGTCCATCTCTCGCTCTCTTTCTGTCCACCCTCTCTCTTTCTCTCTCCCTCCACCATAACATAACCGTGTCTTCATGTTGCGGTGCAGACGGGCTGGTAGACAGAAAGAGTGTGACGGAGTGCAGAAGAGAGTGGGAAGCGCAGGGCGATTATCTCCAGGCCTCAGCCTCCTCCTTCTCCTCCTCCCCGGTCTCCCAGGCTTCGTCAGGCCCGCAGCCCTCCGAGAGGGGCCCGTGTAATCGCTTAGGCCTCATTTAACCCCATTACAATAAGTCATGCACACATTTCAAAAGGGGGATCCTTTCGCAGTCATTAGGTGTAATTAAGTTGAATGGAAAGCCGTCATGGTAGCAGGCCGATTTACTGGCTTTTTAGGCAGGCATACATCTCCATAAACCCAGAAGAAATGTTTGTTTGTTTTTGGACTCTGGTAATTAGCTACGCTCTGTTGTTTTTTTTCTTCTTCATTTCACTTCTCACCCTCAAAGTCACAGACTCGTGCAGGGCAGTAGAGATTGGTATGACACTCTACAACCCTGATATTAACTCTGCTTTTTCTGGAGGTTTTTGAACCCATCAGATTGTATGTGGAGTAAACTCTAGTTGCCTAATTGGAACGTAGAAACGCATGTGCTAGATTGTGCCCACTCGTTGGATACGGCACATAGGGAAACTGGAATATAGTATAAAGAGATTTTGGAAATAATTGGAGTAGGACTGAAAAATGGGAAGGGAGGGAGGGAGGAGGGGGTGGGGGAGGAAGGGGTGGGGGTATTGTATGGTTGCTGTGAGAGACTCTTCCAACAGGGAGCCTGTCGTTTGACAGCTGATGGAGGCAGAGCTTTTGATGTCCATGACACAAAGTGATGAGACACTCGTCACTTCACACACCCAGTATCACCAAGAGAATTGTCATTCTTTTTTTCCTTTTGTTTTACTAGCTTCCAAATGAGTGATTGGCTCTACTGAACAGACTGGTTCTGAATTGTCATATTGATCATTAATGCGCTTCCCCAATCAGTGTTCCTTCACTTTTTAATTTCAGTAATCACTGACACTTCTCCATATAAAGACATATTTTGGACTATTTTTAAATGGCGAGAACTTTGCCACGGTTCCTGTACAAAACCTTGAAAATATTTAATAAAAATAGATTCACTGTGAAGAGAAGTTGACACTCTCTTGTGATTCTGTGTCTCCCTCTTGTAGCATTAGATAGACTCTCTGTTGGTGTTCATCAGGGAAATGGTTTGACACCTCTCTCTGTTCCAGGCCTGCACTAGCCAACATGTCTACGTTCCGGTTTGGTCAGCACATCATCAAGGCTTCATCCGTGTTCCTGCAGACAGAGCTATCCTTTGCACTGGTCAACAGAAAGCCTGTGGTGCCTGGACGTATCCTTCCATTTCCCTGAACGAGTGAAAACTGATCATGCAAATAGCAGGTAGGACCCCAATCTCACTCCCACCTTCTCTGTCTCTCTCTCTCTTTCTCTCCATCTTTTTCTTTCTGTCTCCCCCCCACCCACCCTCTCTTCTTTCACCTCTTTATCTTTCTCTATTCTCTCTCTCTCTCTCTCTCTCTCTCTCTCTCTCTCTCTCTCTCTCTCTCTCTCTCTCTCTCTCTATTATTCTCTCTCTCGCTCTCTGTCTCTGTCTCTGTCTCTCTCTCTCTCTCTCTCTCTCTCTCTCTCTCTCTCTCTTTATATATAAAGAGAGAGATAAAGAGATAGGGCCGCTCCATTGAGCACAGAATGTACTCATCAGGAAAGATACACAGACAGGCAGAGAGAGAGAGAAGAATATATATATATTGAATGATAAGGATTAGACATGATGTGACCTCTGCACTTGCTCCTGTGCATAATGCTACACAAGGGAAGAGAAGAATATATATATATATATATATATATATATATATATATATATTCTTCTCTCTCTCTCTGCCTGTCTGTGTCTGTGTATCTTTCCTGATGAGTACATTCTGTGCTCAATGGAGCGGCCCTATCTCTTTATCTGGTTGCCCGGCAACAGTTGTGAGTCTTTGACGCGATGAGAGTGACCCCAGTTGGAGGCCACATAAACAGATGTTTACAACAAAAACAGACAAAAGCCACACTAAAAAAGGAAAATAACAACAATGCCTCACCTTTATGAAATATGAGGACTGACACCTTGAGTTGTTTAGTCTGTGGAAAGTTGTATTTGTTTTGTATGGAAACCTTAACTTTGAAACAGATGTTTACTTCAGAATAGACACACATTACCAGGGGAAGGAGGCCATGGATCTTTGTCAGTTCTGGTCTCCACTCCCCTCTCTGAGTGGAAGAAACTCAATACTTTTGTCTATTAATCATCGTTTTCAACCAGCAAGAGCAAACCTTGCATTCATTTGCATGATTTCCATCGCTGATTTGCTTGAATAATGTGCTTATTCTTTTTCAGGAATAATAATCAGCCCTTGGCTTTGTGCTTGAGGTCCTCAAGTGCTGCTCTGCCTTGCATAACTCCTTTATGTTTAGATTAACTTTGGACTGGGGGAGATTTTTCACTGCATTATAGGGCATTGCTGTATAATCCTTAAGTGTAAGGAGAGGCAACAATGTTCTTAGGCCATACAGAATACATTAGCATTATTTAATCATAACACTTTCCCATCCTACATGAAACATTATAATAATGCCAGAAAGCAAATTCCTGAGCAGACACTGTGATTATCATGCTGGTGTTAAAGGCCAAGTTTTTGTTTTCTGAAGTATATTTGTGAGTGTGTGTGAGTCTGCGTGTGTGTGTGTGTTTAAAATCACACACAATTTTAGGACTTGAGAGAGTGAATATAGATGGGCAATGCTTTACTTTGTCAGCTGCATTTTGTTCACTGTGTGAGGGCTTACTTCAAAGCTTTATTCTCTGCTCTCATATCAGTACAAACTATGGTGTGAAGATGTAGACTGTGCTTTGGGCACTTGGCTAGGATCTGAAATGCTTCTGGCTGCACTTGGCCTCTGATGTGTTTCCAGTAACGATGGGATGGAGGGTCCCTTGCGCAGCAGGACAATCCCTAAGGCTTTAAGCCGCATACATTAAAGTCAGATTGCATCCCAGCAGACATCCACAGATCCATCTCTCTCTGTCTCACATAAACACACACACACACACACACACACACACACACACACACACACACACACACACTCACTCACTCACATAACGCTTATCCATGTATTTATCCTTTAAAATATAAACTACTCTGAATGCTACTCACATAGTAGAAGTGATGTGCAGCATAGCATATGTGACATGTCATCTAGGTGACTCCGTGACTTGGCTCCTGGAACAACATCTTTCCTTTTCAATAACGCTGGGTAATAAGACTACAGATGTCACTTCCAGTGCTTTGGGATGGACAGAATGGTGAAATATTTGAGGGAGAAAATGTCTGTTTTTATGACATTGTCAGCCTGAGCGCACCTCCCTGTTGCCTGTTTATCGACGGAGCACCCGGACGAAGGATTTCTGGGTAAATTAACCAGACAGACAGGCTGGCTGTCAGAGAATGAATATCTTTTGTGGTGATGTTTTGAGATCTCACCTTCAGTCTGAATGCCCTAGGTATTTGGGGGATTTGATATTATATGTCAGTACTATATCTTATTTTGTTGATGTTAGCAAGGAAAATAAACACTTCTAGAGCTTTAATCTACTTTCTGACAATAGAACACAAAAAGAAGTGTCTAATTTTGTCCCTCCCTCTCTCGCTCTCTCCCTCTGTTTCTCCCTCGTTTGTTTGACAAAATTAAGTCACAATTCAGTCCAAATCTAAATCCAGTTGCCCCAAACCCCTAATCCTAAACCTAACTGTATTCATAACCTTCACGCAGACAAAAATGTGAAGAAAGATACATTTTTCCACAGTTTACTTTCTGGCTAAGTCCACACAAGAACAATACAAAAAACACACAATCAATTTCTTACTGAACTGTAGAAGCACACATTGTGTTGACACTTGAATGCCAGTGCTGCAAGACCAGCTTTGGGTGTTTTGTCTCGATAAGATGAAGCAAATGACCCCATTAGTATAGTGCAAGTCATGTGTTGTATGTGTCAAATTAATGTTCTGTCTGCTTTGACCCTGTTCACAGAAGGCAGGGCAGCTCTTCAGCTATGCTAATACATGTCACATCCATTCAAATTGTCCTAATTGTACAATGAGTGTATTGTATGCCGATTCCCCTATACATTGCACAAATGGTTTATCTAAGATTACGCCTAAATGTTCATCCATAAGATTATTTCATGTCTTATGATGAAAACAAAAATTGTGTAGATTTACGGTTTGTTAAAGCCTCAAAAGAAAGGACATTCTAAATGACACAATCCAAACCCAACTGCTGCACAAACAACGTGATTGGTGATGTATGATGTACAGGGGTACAGCAACATCAGCTGGAATAGCTGTGCACTTCAAAAAACCTTGTTTGTTGCATTTTACATTTTATTCAGTTAGCAAACACCTTCATTCAAAGCAACATACAAATAGTGCATGAAGAAAGGAAGATCAAGGATCAGAAGTGCATAGATGTAGGCTACTGTATTTCAGTAGCCAGTCAAGGATGGGTGTACTGGTCACATCACAAGGTAACTACATCTCAGCTATCAGGCACAGAAAATGAAAATGAATGTCACAGTGCTTCAGTAATTAGTTAGAGTTGTGTTGCTCTTTTGAGTTTCCTTTCTTTTGAGGCTTTTCACTTACCACAACTCATCACATCAAATGTATTGTATTTAGTATATGGATGATAATATATACAGTACATCTTGAAATGAAATTTACATTTAGTCATTTAGCAGACGCTCTTATCCAGAGCGACTTACAGTAAGTACAGGGACATTCCCCCCGAGGCAAGTAGGGTGAAGTGCCTTGCCCAAAGACACAACGTCAATTGACACGGCCGGGAATCTAACTGGCAACCTTGAGATTACTAGCCCGATTCTCTAACCGCTCAGCCACCTGACTCCCTACAGTAGAAAATACAGTAGGAAGTCCAGTCCTGTTCATGTTTTGAAGAATGCACACAAACATTTGCACACTTCAGAGAACGGCACTTGTCTTGTTTGTCTCTAATGTGTGGGGAGGTTTAAAATCAATGCTATTTCCAAATGGCGTATTTTCTTTAGTTATTACTCATCACATCCAGATCATATATTATTTATGTAAATCGTCATTAACAGCATGGATCAAATAATAGATACTGTTGTGCATTTATATGAAAGCAACTATCATGGTCTTTGTTGGCAAATTACAGTAGTACCTTCTGTACATGTTATACCTCTCAGGTTACAGTATTCCCTTATGTTTGATTTGCCACAGTTTCGTTTTATAGGTTTGCCACTCAGGCAGACACAAGACAAGTTCCAAGGATACTTCCTTAGAACATGGTTTAAATGGGTCTTCCGTAGAGTAGGCTGACAGATTGGTGCCCTCATAAATGAGAGCGATACCCTGTTTTATCTGCCATTTAATGGGCACCTAACAGACCGTGTCTCAGTAGGTCATCAAACAGGTTTTTGCCCTCTGTGTTGGTAGCAAAGACTGCCGTCCGTGGTTCATTGTTGAAGCGCCTACTGTATGCCCCAGTAGGATAAGAGAACTGAATCACTTTGTGTACTGTGACTGCACTGGCTGAGCATGGCTGAAGGTCAAGTTTACAGAGATGGATTAGAAAGTATCATATCATATCAGCCTCCAACATGCACACTGAGGGCCCCTGAGGGCCCCAGCCTTGCTCAGAATGTGTACTCCATTACTAGCATGTAAATCTCCTCAACAACACAAATCAGTCTTTGACAAGCCTTTGATTAGGCATCTCCTTTCTGGAGGAATTCATTAGCGCCACACTCAAGAGTAGTTGATTACGTAGATCCAGTAATCCTATTAAAATGCATAATTAGTAACATTTTTCTCGTCTTTTCAGAGATGGCAAATGGTGGGCAGGGAAGAGTTGCGATTAGCGTGGCACAATGATGTCTCATTATCTGACCATCTACTCCAGTAGCACATATTAGTAGATGCACAGCCAGGGATTAGCACAGCGTTGGGTCTTTTGTTCTGGTAATGAACCCCCAAGGTAACTGCTTGAGTGCTGCGATGGCAAAACGCTAAATGTCAATGGACGTCTGTTGTCTTTCTGCGGTTTCCCCCCCATCTATATTATCTGTCACCGACATCGTTTTTGAGGAGATGAAACGTGATCAGAGTTGACACATGGAGAAGGGCAATGGTTTTCAAGACCTTGCATGTGAATGCATCAGAATACAGTTCGTTATATTGCTGCCTCTACCAAGAATCATTGAATTGATGATGATTTGAATTATTTGATCAAATCAAAGAAACATGAATCAAAGAAAAATGAATCTGAAAGAATACAGAAGATGTCTTTGCGGCACAGTAGTTGCTATACAGTAAAGCCTTTACTTTTGTACTCCTCAAGCACCACAGTTCTCACTGCACCACAGCTAATCTGTCATGTCTTCTGAATAGCTAGGTGCTAGTTCTACATCAGTGTTAACTCATCGCCGTGAGAAGACTGCATGCTGTCTCTACTCTCTGATGTGGTTTGACAAGTCCCCCAGCCATCTCCTCCAATGTCTATCACCATCTCCGTTTCAAATATCTTAACTTCTCTCTGATATTCCTCCTGTGTGGCGCTGCACTCATCTTCTCCATTCCCCCATGTCCTCCTCCGTACACCCTCCTCCTCCCCATCCTCCTCCCCCCCATCCTCCTCCTCCCCATCCTCCTCCCCCCCATCCTCCTCCCCATCCTCTTCCTCCCCATCTTCCTCCCTCATCCTCCTCCTCGCCCATCCTCCTTTTCCCATCCTCCCCTGCCCTCCACCATCTTCTTCCTCCTCCCGCACACTTCTCCCCCACCCTCCTCCTCCACATCCTCCTCCCTCATTTTCCTTCTCTCCCACCCTCCTCCTCCTCCCCCATCCTCCTTCTCCTCCACCCTCCTCCCCCACCCTCCTCCCCTGCCCTCCACCACCATACTCCTCCTCCTCCCCGTCTCCCTTTTCCCTCTTCCAAACCCCTGTACTGCTGATAGTGCAGCACAACATGCCGCCGCTGGCCCTCCCAGCCCCCCCATGTCCAGCCAGCTGCATGGATCACTGTGCTTCCATGCCGCCAACCATACATGAGAAATCAGGTCATTGGGTATTCTGAGTTGCGGGAAGCATTGCCTCAACCTTTTTATCTCCATCGTGTTTATGTCCGTGTCCGTGGAGGGCTTGACGGTGGGCTGGGATCGGAACCCCGGCAGGGCCCCCTTGCACAGCAGGGCCCCCTTGCACAGCAGGCCCAGAGTGGCCCAGACGGAGGTGGGGCGGGAGAGGGGCGGGGAGAGGGGAATTGGGGGATGGATGTACTTTATGAGCTTTGCTCACTGGTGATGAGGCTTGTCTGGATGTCTTCCCAGTCCACTTTTCATCAAACGCACACACGCACACACACGCAAGCACACACACGCAAGCACACACACACTCGCGCAAGCACACACACGCAAGCACACACACGCAAGCACACATGGGTCATAAAACATTTATCCCATCATGCGTGTTTGTGCGTGTATAAGGGAAATTCATGTTTTAAATCTTCGTTCAAAGCAATCTTATGATCTTAAATTAGCTTTGTTAAATGGACACAGAAAAAAAACATGCCTCTTGGATATTATGTTGAACAAGAAAAAGATTTTTTTTTATAGATTTTTGCATGTTTTTGGCTGAACTGAATGTTTCAAGACACTGCATCACATCTCCAATAAAAGGTTTATATGCACAGGCTATTTTTCTTCAAATTTCCTTTGAAGATGCACTTCTCTCATAACACTTGTCTTACTAAATAATTCCTTGTACAATATTTTATGCAAAGCCTTTCAAATCTATTGCTCACAATAACAGCGTATTATTGTTTATATCTGATGCACAGTAGACAGAGATTTTACTGTACCTACAGACTCTTCATTCTAAAATAATCCAGTGATTTTGTTCCAACTTTTTAGTTTATTTTGACTTCATAAACTCTTTGGAATGAAATAAAAATAACAAAGCCGTTTGTTGTTCCGTTCTGTCTCTAATTGTGTCTGTGTGAATGCATAAGTACACGGGTGTTTTGGCTGGCAGCCTTTCTGTCTGTCTCGCTCTGTGTTTAGTCGTGCTGGACAGTGGAGAGCAGGCCACTCAGACTCGTGTTTACCTGGGGGAAGTCTAGGGTGGCCTCTTTTCCTTCAGTTTAGTTTCTGTTTCATAATTAAACCTGTCTCCCCAAGGCCTGCTCCAGATGTGATTGCGAACTCTTTGGCCCCTTCTATGCCGCTGAGACATGCGGCAGACAGCCACGTGTCCTACCAGACTGGGGCCTCGGTCACAAAGCATATTTGTACTCATCTATTCAACTTTCCCTACCTCTATGCTTTTTTGTAGAATGGTTATATAAAACTGTGGTATCTGAGCTTACCTTGTGTTTGTTTCGGTGTCTGCAGCTTAATAACTCCAAAGTTAGCTCACTGTCTGCAGTGCAGCACACTGATTCTAAGGCGCACTGTCATGAAACGCTGTGTCTTAGCAAATATTTGACCGCCAGAGACAGTGACTGATTGCTAGTTGAATGCTCCCAGCAAACTATTAGCATGTCAGAAAGCATCATTACTCCTAATTACTTGATATTACTTGAAGCAGACGCATTAGGTGTGCCCAACACCATTCATTGTGGCCAAATTAGATTTTGTCAACTTTGTGTGTGCCTGTGTGTGTTTGTGTGTGTGTGTGTGTGTGTGTTTGTGTGTGTGTGTGTGTGTGTGTGTGTGTGTGTTTGCGCACACACTTGTCTCTTTGACAGGAGTTTGTAAGGAGTCCTGTTACAGTAAGTGTTGCTGCTTTCCTATGTGCACGTAAATGTTTGTATATAATGGTTTTCTAATTATTTTTTGTATTGTACAATAATATTTTTATTATTTATTGACATTATAGCAATTATAGCACAGTGCCCGTGATGCAGTTGGTGATTAAGATGTCGGTGAGACACACACACAGATTTCTGGAATTATAGATAGGGCACAGTACCCCTGATGCAGTCGGTGAGTAAGATCTCGTTGACACACATATTTCTGGAATTATAGGTAGATAGTGCAGTGTCTGTGATGCAGTGTTTTTTCTCTCAGTGGCTTTGGTACCTATACATTTCTCACAATTGAAATTCTCAAAATGACTTGTTCAACCTCCACATCATCTGATCACCTCTGCACATCATGAAAGTATTGTCTCAGACCTTTGACAAAATTGCTGATGCTCTGGTACATTCATGCACATTATTATGTAGCCTACAGATGTCTGCTGTTTCCTACATTATCAGTTGCTTATGTCATGTTGATCGACACATCCTACACACACAAACACACACACAGACAGACAGAGATTCCTTGCATCATAATATAGATTCCATAGACATTGGTTATCCCTAGGCAGATTATTTACTCTGTCATAAGTGGGACTCTGTGGAAATGTGCAAGCACTAACTACGTCTCTGTTACTTGTAAATTCTAATTTCAGAAAGATATACTGCTCTAGCTGGCACAACCTCCCTCTTTTACTGTGATTAATATCATAGTCTGGATGCTGCATTAGTTTCCACACATTATTTTATTATTCTTTGGGTGGGTGGAGTCTTAGACCGTCGGGAGTGAATTAGACTAATGTTTGACATTCCTCGTAAAGAATGGGAGGGTGGGATTAAGATTGTCCTCTTTTTTCATTATTATGAAATAGAGAGAAAGAATCCTGCAGCACTTCTAGCCAGGACCCCAATTTAGTATGTAGCTTATGTCAAGCTAATGTGACAAACAGACATGTAAGTTATTGAATCTGTAAACTCGAGTAGTCTTTTCCAGCTCGTTTCAGTTCCAGAGGACTCATCAGCATTATATTTTGAGGACATTAGGCTAAAATAAGACCAGAGCTAAGAAAAACTCTATTTTCCTCAACATCAATCATTTGTAGTCTATTTTACCGTGTGTATTTTATTATTCAGCCTGTGACTTGAAATACATCGGCAACACCATACAACTCTTCAAGATTAGATTTTTTAGAACTCAGAAATTCAAAATGTGTTGAAAACAGTATATCCTAGTCAGCGCTATCTACAGAATCCACCAAATGTGGTCGGAGTGGGATACGCTCCTTCCTTCAATGAGCATTCATATGATTTTCTGTTACAATCACAAAGATATATACCACTCTGGTCAGCAGTGTACCTCTTCTAGGGGGCTGTGTATTCATTTGGTTGTTTAAAATAGCAATACAGTATTTTTACAATCCCTTTGCACAATAATGACATCCCATCAGCATGGGATGGTCAGACTCTCTTTAGGGGGTCCAGAGCAATGAATGCAGAAGGCCTATTTATATGTATTCATAAGACCTACATAGATGCTTCACAAATCATCTGTAAGTGCTAATGGGGAGTCCAAACACAGCTACCCATATGGCAGCCTAAATATGCAGCAGCAGCAGCAAACTAGGACTTGTTGTAAATACTTTATTGGTGACAATCTTCCATATTTGTGGTTCCTGAAGTAATGCCGGCCCTTGTCTGTTCTCGGAGAAGCCATTATATACTGAGCTGGTACACAAGAAGACCACCATGGGTTATGTGCATTACTCATGACCTAGTTCCAAATTGTTGAGAGTAATTGAAAAACAACGCAAGACCAGGAGACCTGGACAATAACCACACACACATTATCACGGGAAAAGCTACCGGGATGAGAGTTTGGTTCCCTTTGGAATAAGAAGACAAGCTCATTATTTCCCTCCTGTGTTTGCACACTACCCATGATGCAAAACGGATCTTGTGGAATTTCTCCCACTAGAAAATGTTGACATTTGGATGAGACGATCATCTCTCGGCCATTACACGGTGACTAAAAATGACTAAATGTACACGGTGTGTGTCATTGTGTGTCCTCGAGCGATCAGGTTGATTGGCCATGCAGCGCGAGCCTCCATGACTCATCAGCATAGAGCTGTCAGCCTTCTGTTTCTCCATGACATCTCTCAGACTTGATTGAGTGACTCATTTTTCTCGTTTTCCCCCATTTTCCTCCCTTGCATGTGATTGTATTTCTTAGAGGGGCGCTCCAACATTGTCAACGTTTGGCGTTGCTTTGCTTTGACCTAGTCTAGATACTTTTTATGTTGTTCTTATAAATGAAAATGTGTTTATAATGTACTGCTTTTGTTTCTGTATATCATATTCAGATACATAATCATATTGACACTATGCCTGTAACAATCACCCACCTCATATATGTGATGAACTGAGGTGGATTCTGGGTTTGTACATCACTGAGTAAGAGAGACGCATGTGCCTTTAAGCTTTACTAATTGACATTAGATATTCCTCCCTTGTTATGTATCAAAGTACCAGCCTAATGACGTGAAATCAATATAATAGTATTACACAGGGCAGCATAGTCCATTTATATTTTATGAAATATATCAAATTTCTTATAATAATGAGCATTAGCCCACAAGTGCTGTGCTGTGAAATCATCTGTAAGTTTATAGGTACTATAAACAGATACAGGAATTTTACCAGTCTATTTAAATGGCCACTATCACTTTACCAACATATAGGAAAGTGTAATAACTGGCTTTAAGGAACATCCAATCCATCTAGAATACAGAGAACATTGAAAATAATGCTGAAAATCATTAATCAGGCAATTATGAAGACACAATAAAAAAAATGGAATGAGATTATTACTGTATTCATGAGGTACATAATGTATTATATTGTGGTGACGCCTTAAATATGTTTCCTGATAGTTCTTTACATGGTGAATACAGATAATGAAGTTTCAAATTGCATTGTTTACTCTAGATATCCTAATAAACTGACCGACTGGAAGTATTCATTTGACTGGCTCACCACAGGCAAATCTAATGCCGTGCATGGAAGACAAAAATACAATACTGTTGGTAATGAGGCTTTTTAATGAGTGGGGCCCAACTAGAAACTGGTCTAACCATCTATTTCAGTTACAGTTGGAAACTATTAAATGGCTTCGGTGACATTCATTGCATTGTTAAAAGAATATTTAAAAACATCCTCATACATTTTCTCTGTGTAAACTAACTTGATAAAGGATTGTTAGTTATATTTATAAAAAGCACAATTATTTAAACATACTAATTTTGAGGCGTACAAAGGATAGACATGATAAAGAGGCACTGAACATGGCGTAGTATCTGGAAAGTGAAAATGGTGCTAGAATCTGCAAATGTGTTGCTCGGAAAATATCATTTATGCTGGCTATGGTATAATAGCTAGTAATTTGTTTTGATCCAGTGTGTTTATTTGGACGTGTGTGTGTGTGTTCGAGAGGCATCTGGAAGAGAGAGTGGGAGAAACAGAGAGAGAGAGAACGTGTTAGAATTGACTGCCCTTGCTGTGGCGCCTCTCTCTATGGGGGGCAGCCCTGCTGATTGCCGCTCTTTCATCAGGCTGTCATAGGAGGACCTCAGGAGGATCTCATGCTGGTCTACTGACCTCCACACCTCTAGGTCAACCCTCCTCTGCTCTCTAAACTCCTCTCCCACCGGACCACTGATGGAAACTTTATTCCTCTTGACTGCTAATTGAAACATCTTGAATAGGTTTAGAATAAAGTTAACTGCACACAGACACGCATACGTGTACATTGTTTCTCTGCTGCCATTCTCAAGTGACCTTTCCACTTACTGGATCTTTCACCACTTCATGGAAACCTAATGTGATGAAACAGGCTGAAAGGCTTACATGTATTGATGTGCAGCATCTGCTAAGCAACAAAGGATGAAACCATATTTTATCAAGCCCTGTTCTCACCAAAGTTCTACTGTGCTTTACCGAGGCCCTCCCCTTAGTGTTTAAATGCAGTAAAGACAGGCAGCTATTTAAGGCTGGACTGTTGGCAACGAGACAGTGAGTGAGCGGTCCTCCAGACCTCAGTCAGCTGTCGGCAGCGAGGTGATCCAACTAAACAGACAGGCCTGGGGTGTTGAGTCTTTCTGATAGTGTCAGAACATGGAGGACCTGTAATCTATCTCCTCAGCTCTCCACTTGGCCAGGCTCTTTCACCTTCTTTGCCTCTGCTTTAGCCCCAGGCTTGCGGAGGAAGTAGTTAGTCATGCTAGCTAGCACCTCTGTTAAAGCAACCCCTCTGTTAAAGTCACTCCACAGAAGTGTCTTGTTTCAGCATTGTTGGATTTTGGTTTGAGGAACGGTGGCCACCTGGAAGAGATGCCAAGCATTGTCACCGCTCTTAATCTTGGTTTGTGGATTTGTTGACTAAAATGTGACTACATTAGAGGTAGTCAAGTGAAGTCAACCTCAGGTCTGATTCACCCACAATGATTTTTTAAATACATTTTCATTCAGAGAGAAAAGCTGTGCTTAGGTCTCAATTGAACTCCTAAACATCCCTATTTGTGAAGCACCATGCCAATGTTCTTGTCAAAAACCTATTCTGTGACAGTATGTAGTGGAAAAACACGGTTGCGTCCTTGTCAAAACCAAAGCTGCAGAGCTCATTGATGTGCAGAGAGGAACATGGTGTTGAACTGTCCAAACTGTCAAGTGATTTGTGACTTTGACATCAGCAAAATATGCATTTGGTGTGTGGTAATGTGGATGTTTAGTCTAAAATGATACAACTTTTACTTTCTTCTGTCATCTTTAGATGATAAAAGCTGAGGCATGTTTCAATGCTCTCTCTCTCTCTTTCTCTCTCTCTCTCTCTACTTCTCTCTACTTCTCTCTACTTCTCTCTTTTACGCTTCACTCTCTCACGCTCTCTCTCCATCTCTCTCTTCATCTGTCTGTTTCAGTCTAATTGGCATTCATGTTGTCTCCCATTTCACTGCATTTATTACTTAGAGTTTTTCTCGATTGCTTGGATGCATTGGTCAAGCGGTGGTCTTTGATAAGATAAGGGACACAGTTATGGACACATAACTGATAATTTGGTTTCAATTGAGTATTTTTCATGTATTTTTTTTTGTAAGTTACGTACTATATATACAGTAAAGATATGGAAAACATAAAGGATACTGAAGCAAATTGCTGCATTTCTGATTCATTCTTGTATCAGAGTCAGAGTGAAAATATTTTATTTTTGTTCTATGAGGAAATACTGATTCATGTGAAAAATCTTTCAAACTTCAAAGATAAAAGTTCATATTTTTTGTAATGCTCCTTATTGTTAGTGTTTTTTTAAGTCAGTGTGTTATGAATAACAGTGTATACTGTTACTGAATTTTTTCCAGAGTTATGGTCTAACAATCTTATTGTATGACATGGCTCTGGTTGTTTGAGTTAGTTTTGGAGGACAGATTAACTGTTTGGCCCACCTGCATGTTGCTAATGCAGACTGTGTGAAGAGTTTTGAAAACGTGCCTTCAGTTTTGACCAATGCATCTAAGCAATCGAAAAAAAGAAAAAAAAAAGACGTCAGCTCTAAGTTTCCATGATTACAGATACAAGTAACAAAAACCAAACCCAGAGGTTTTAAGTCATTCAGGAGAACTTTATTCTGGTGAAGCAGAAGAAGTTTGTTCAAACTTTGGTAATATCTTAGGAAAACAAGCCTATAGATCTAGGCCGGCCTTCTTTCGTTTCTCTGGTGTACAACCCACACAATGCGTTTTGGAACCATATTGTAAACTTTGCAGTGCTAAGTTACAATGTTATTTTAAACTTACTTGTATTTGACTGACCTCTAACGTTGATGTTATCAATTTCCCAGTGTTGTACGGAAGAAGTAGTCTATAAATATTGATGCTGAGCACTAATTAGATGTTTGATTGAATTCAAGCCAATACTATTTATTTAGCTCCTAGCTCCCCCAGGACTGTAAACTGTCTTTGGCTTGATCAGAACAGTAATAATCTAGCTACCCACAGTCTGGGCACAATCACAGGTACCACAAAATGACATCAAAGTTTGAACCTGACCTCAGCATTTTAAGATGATTGCATAATCTTCAAGCAGAATACAAATAACTAACCAAACTGTTTTTCATTTAAAGTCAGTATTACAGCAGGTGCATTTCCTTTTTACTCTTCATGAAGACCAAAAAAACCTCTAAAACCTCTTTGGTCATCACATTGTCTCATCAGGTTCATGTGGCCAGTGGACAGCCGCCATCAATACAGCTCCTAATCTATTTGAAACAGCCAGTGGGGCATCATAATTATTGCTGCATTATGGCTGTACAGTGGGGCAGCAGGGACAATGCATTTGTCAAGGATGAAGCAGACAAATAAAGTTGTACAAATCCGATTTGGAAAGAGCAGCTGTTAGCCTATCCAAAAAGAGGACAATTTTGCAGCAAATTCAGGCCAAACTGTGATGAATGATCATGCATGGTGGGATACACAGCAGCATAAAGGACGCTCTGCACCAAATGTGCACTGCACTAGTAGGCCCCCTGTTGCACTGTGTCG
Source organism: Osmerus eperlanus (assembly GCF_963692335.1). NCBI lineage: Eukaryota > Metazoa > Chordata > Actinopteri > Osmeriformes > Osmeridae > Osmerus > Osmerus eperlanus. Next base: position 21,736,693 of record NC_085018.1, read on the forward strand.
GCCATACACGTCACAGACTAGGTCTTGTTGTAAATGAAAACAAGCACAAAAAAATCCACTGATGTTTTATTTCGTAACATTTTGCTCCCTTTATTCAACATGAGCTAATCTTTTTGAAGTGATGCTCCTCCCACCCTTATCACCTCACCCCATAACTTTGGGTTATGATTCGTTTCACTCTGACAGAGTCCATGTACAATACTCATTAAAATACTGCAGTTTAAGTGTAATGAACTTTTTGTTTACAGCATTGTGGTTCATGATTTTGATCACCAAAACTTCTTTACAATCCTTCCTGAAGTTTAACAACCTCCTACCCCATATTTCAATGCCGTGGTGGACCTTCCCGTAAGGGTCATCTCCACCTCTCTGTTGACCAATCACATTATAGATAAAGCTGCATGTGGCCCCGCCCCTCACATACAGGTGTTGGGCCAGAGATAGGTCTCCGAGAGGATAGCATTTGCATGTCTGCCAGCCAATTGGTGCAGTCCCATTAATGGCTGGTATTTTGGGGCAGGGTTTTAATGAAGCTGGCACGTCGGGCTGGACCGCGTGGGAGACATGCTGGCTCCAACCTGTGCCAGGGATATTAAAGTCAGTCTGCTTTGGTTTATGTAGCCTCTCAGACATGCCCAGCCGTCATGCCGAGGACCATATCTGTCATTGATTCACATCTATCTTCCTTAACTTTTTATTTCTCAGTCAAGCTTTTTGTTTAATATTGTCAAACAATCCTCGGTTACTTAAGCTGTTTACGTTCTTGCATCATTATGCCTTCTTGTATCCCCCATACAGAGGGGACGACACATACGGGATTATGATTCAAAGCATTCTGTTTTCTGAAGAATATTCCCCACGCAAATGTCTATGCCTCTCTCCGCTGTGTAATTCCGGCTAATCCCTCTTCATTAAGAGTATACAAGGAATGGCAGTTTTGGCACTTTGCTCTTCTCCAGCTTGAAAAACTCACGTATGGATTTCCATCCGTCTGCTGTTATCGTTAATGTATGTTATTTTGCTCTAATGTTGAGATAATTCATTTTAATGTGTGGCAGCTAGTGCTTTTCAATTAATCAGTTTGCTTTTCAAAGTGCTCTACAGTGCAACTTAACAGACTTAAAGTCCATAATGAAGTACTTTTCTTATTGATTTTTAATTTAGTCTTTCTTCTTGCTTTGCTTTCAAGCTGCTTAGAAAAGGGGTCTCTTTGATATCCATCCAGAAAAACACAAGCATATGGGAGATGCGGAGACACAAAACACCATTAGAATTATTCGCCTTTGAAACTCCTCTCATAAGCACATTCTCTGAAGTCAATAAAGTACAAGCCAGTTGACATGAGTTGTATCTTGAGACTTTGTTGTTAGGGGAGCATTCAAGCAGAGCTTGGACTGACCAGGCCCCTGAGAAAACGTGAGGGAGAGAGAGAGAGAGGGAGGGAGAGAGAGGGAGAGAGCAGCATTTGATACTGTGTCTGCGTAAGAGTGCATGTGCATGTCACAGCCACGGGCTATCTTGGTTGTTTGGATGGAGAACATAAAGCATCCAGTCACCAGGCTGTCGCAAGGCGCCAGGGTAGATTGCTTTGGCATGGCGAGGCATAATGCCTCTATTGGGCAAAATAAATTGTGCCAGTGGTAAGCCGCTGCTGCGTGTGCGCCTGTGATAAGCTGATCATAAACGAAGGGATTTATGATACCGCATTAAGGAGCAGCATTTATGCATTCAACTATTATTTAGGATATAATGGAGAGGGGTAGAATCTGGAGAAAAAGAAAAAAAAGTGTAGCAGCAGGAGGTAGCATTTGACAAGACAGGGAATAGATGGCTTTTGTTTTTTTATTTGAGCTTTGAGGCTTTTTTTATTTACCGAACTGTGAAAAGATATGAGAGTAAAAGAGTCCTCAAATGATCCAGAATCAAGGGTAATCTTTTCCTTTGTAAACAGACAGACAAGAAGTGTAATATAATTATAAATGTAAGCTGATGCTATTTACCAGAGGCTGTGTCTCTTTACTCTCTCATGCTTACCATACAGGGAATGTTAATGTGTTGCTTCACAACAGCCAATCACATCACACCTTTACTACAAAACTCTTATTCATGTTCCTAAAGTCTTTTTCTGATTTAGTTAAATCTGTGGTCTGGATGCCAATCAATACACTTTTGTGACACCATCCTTTCCCAGTTGAACAATTTTCCATGGTAGAGGTTAGCCACAGACTAGATGTCTGCTTTTATCTTCTTGAGGTACCGTACACCCTGAGTGTCTTGTCATACTACACCACTTTCACCTGCACAGGCCGAACATGTCAGACATGTTACATTTCCACTATAAACCACTGTAATTACCTGTTCACAACTACATGAATGAGACCACGAGTGTTGCCTAGTGATCACTACATCGTTCTTTATAAAAACGTTTTTTTGACTTTCGCCTCTTTGTCCACTGGCTCCTCCTGAGATGTTTTCTCAGCGGACCTCTTAACGCCTGCGATGTAACGCATTTTTTAAGGTGCGCCGCCTCTAAAGTGTCCGGGTGAAACAGTATGCTATTTTTATTTACCCGCCACGGTGGCCGGTAGGTGAAGCGAGTTTACCCGCCACAACACAAAATCACCTGCATTTAGCTGGTGGCGGGTGCTAATTTCCATCCCTGGTCTGAATCAGTAATAGAGTCAATCTGTGTATTGTTGTGCAGATGCCAAACTGTGTATGTGACTATATGTTTACCTTGGAATACCCCCTTCAGAGTTATGGGTGTTTTTGCTTTGCGTGACATTCCTCTCACAGTAATAGCTGTTTAGCCTGTTCCACTAGGTCTCTGTACTGCTGGTGGGGATAGCCATATCCACCGTAGACCATTACAGCATCTCTTGTGTGTTATTGTCTTACTATTCATATTCATGTAAAGGGTGATTAATTACTCTATTGTTCATTGACATTTCCGTGTTCTTCAAACAACAGTGAAAAGGTAATTACACATCTTACCACGAAAGTGGAATGTTGAATATTGAACTATAGCCTACATTAAGAACACTGAATGTAACGTGTTCACAGCAGGAAGGACTCTTAAGTGCTTGAATTACGATAACTGCTGCGCTCCTCACAGCAGGTGAGGTGTTTCCTTCTGCTGGGCCTCGTCTCTCTCTAGTGTGCAAAGGCCTGACAGGTGAATGGACAAGGTGTTAATTGATCAGTTGATATCAAGCATGTTTCACTTGGATCAGAGGAACGTTGGGAAGGCCAGAGTCTTGGTGTCCATCCCAGAGGACGTGTTGCTCACCAGGACAGTTGAAAAGGAGGAAGCGATCGATACTCATACACACTTTTCCCATCCCTTATGTGCAAAGGTAAGGCCATGCCAGCTGACAGTGGACCAGGCGCGTGCACTGTATGAATGTTATCCATGCTAAGATTAACACCTCTTTGTGCCTGGGCACACATTATGCAAAGTTCCAGATTCCTAGCTGAGTGACTCTGACAGGCTAATTGCCCTGACAGCTCTTGTTAGAGATATTTTATGGGTGTTTGGCACATATCACCCAGAGCCAGAGCCAGACCCACGTGCCCACAGACCAGACAGTCTGCCTTCTGGGTGGAAGTAGAGGGGGGCCGAGAGGAGGGGGTACCCTGGGGAGGGTCGACTGTTCTGGGGTGAGTAGCACAGTGGCAGTTATGCTGGTCAGCAGCTGGTGGGATGTTGGCATTCTGTCAGGTCCTCCTGTCCTTGTGACCCTGCCTGTAGCCCGGCGCATGTAGATGAGGTAAGAGGCGCAGCAGTGTGAGGTCACCGAGGTACGGTCATTAGAGGGGAGGTCAGAGCACTATAATGACTTACATGTTAAAAAGGCTGCTAGCTGACAGCAGCTCCACAGGTAGGCATACATCACCACAGGACTGTGCATTCTGATGGCTGTTTGTACACCCAAACACACACTGCTGTATGCGGCCACAGCTTTGCCAACGACTGGCTCTGAAGTCAGACAAGAGATTAAAGGTTGATAAAAAAGGATGATACCACTATCCCTGGCAAGTTCTTGTTGATGTCAGATGTTTAAAAAAGATGACACTGTGGCTCTTAGCTACGGTAGCTAAGTATGTATTCACCCTACTTGCCTCGGGGGGAATGTCCCTGTACTTACTGTAAGTCGCTCTGGATAAGAGCGTCTGCTAAATGACTAAATGTAAATGTAAATGTAATACCTTTGTATCGCCATGCACAGGTGTTCACAGCCAAAGCTGCACTGCTTAGTTTTCCTCCCTCCCAGAGTCTCTCCTGGCATTGTGGAAGAAGATAATTGGTATCTGAAAGACTGTGTGTTTTCTCCTCCAACATGGCGCACTAAATGTGCAAGCCAGCCCTCACCGGCTGTCTAACAAGCAGCGTGCCTGAACGCATCTCTGTCTCTGTCTGTAGAGGTTAATGGGTTTACGGGCCGTGAAGCGAGACTTCGCCGCTTCTGAGGAGCTGCTGTTTATTAATTGTGACCTCTCACTTCCTGGGGTCTCAAGTCTGATAATGTATGACATGCATTATGGAAGACGGGCCCGTTTTCACTGTGCCCCTCACCTCTATCCTCGAGTACGCAGGGTGGTGTTTGTCCAGGGTCAGGGCACGTGTGTGTGACAGCCGTTATTGGAGAGACGGGCATTCCTAATTTGCGGAACACGACAGGAGTGAGCGAGCGAGCTACGCGTGTGAGATGATCCGTCATGTACGTGAGAAACTGTTGCTTGTTTCGCTCTATGAACACCCTCTGCTTCCTCACTTTGTCAGCATCCACCGTCTCTACTGTTCCCATGTCATGTGACAGACACCAACTCTGTGGTGCCTTTCAACATAGTTTCTTCGCTGATCATTAGCTGTTTTCGTCACCCAGCCATTGTTCCCTGCTACTTTTCTGTACAATACTCTGGATGTCAATCTGACATGGTTTTACGATGAGCAGTGCAGTCTGTCTCACCGGAGGATTTGGAATTGATGCTGTCTTTTCGACCTGATGGAAATTGATAAGAAGTTTGTTTAATCAATTCCCACAAACACAGTGATTGCCATGGATCGCTTCCTACAGACACAGACGCTTAATTCTGAGCACAGCCAGTGTTCAGTTCACCTCTATTGAACAGATGTTTTACTTTGTCTAGGCAAACAAAGGTGTGGGAAGAAAATACAGAACCTTGGCAGGGATTAAAGAGCAATTTTCAAAAATTAATGGAACAATTATAGTGTTACTGTGGCTGACAAGAAATGTCCTTTTAGTCAGTGACAGTTGCTTACATGATTTTATTTTACTTGTTGTCTGATTGACTGATGCAATTGTTAGCTGATGTGTGTGTCGGTGGATGTGTCCTCAGGCTACACACACAGACTGAGATGCCAGTAAATACACCAAAACAGACTGTTGAGTATAAATTGGATTTCACACAAGCACACACACACTTGCATATGTATTGTTTATGTAATCCCTCCTACACACGTATGCGGACACACAGCCACTCCCCCTGCTGTTTATCTCCTCCTCGCCTCAGGGAGGTCTGAGGTGGTGTGGAGATGCTCAGCTCTGATTTCTGTCTCTCTCCCTCTTTCTCTCTGTTTCTCCCTCTATCTCTCTATCTCTCTCTTTCTCTCTATCTTTCTCTCTCTACATATATATCTGTCTCTCTTTCTCTCTTGCCCAATTTCTTTTCTTTACATCTCTCTCTCTTCCTCTCTCCTTCGCTTTCTCTAGCCGGGCAGGAGGCGGGCCATGGGTGGGAGGAGGGGCAGGAGAGGGCCACCTGGTTGTCCGCACATGCGTCTCCCCTGTCTGATTACAGCGGTGGCGGCGTTGGCTGTCCGATTGATCTGGCGTTATCAGTGGGACTCACTGGTGATTGATGAGCATGGGCAGGAGGTGGCTATGAGGAGGCCCTGGCTCTTATCTGGCCCACGCTGCTGCTGACGGATCCACAGCTGGAGCCCCTGGCTGGGCCTCAGCGTACAGCAGTGGAGCCCTGGAGGGATTGATGGAAGACCCACCTGCTTGTTTGCATGCTTGCCATCCCTCCCACCTGCTTGTTTACCCTCCCACCTAACTGCCCCCTGGCCTCCCTGCCCGCCTGATGGTCTCGCTGCCTCCCTGTTTGTCTACCTTCATACATAGCTCCTTGTCTGCCTGTCTATCTTCATATCTGTCTGTGTGCCTACCTTCATACCTAACTCCCTGTTTGCCAAGCTGTCTGTCTGTCTGTCTTCTGCCATACCTACTGTAGCTACCCACCTGTCTACCATCATAGAGTCTGTCTGTCTGTCCCTGTGCCTGAGATTTGGCGTTTGATGGAGCTGCAGCTGGGACTCGAGGTGGTCTTTGGAAATAAAGTGCTGGGAAACAGCTTGGGGCTGGGGCTTGAACTTGAGCTGTGGTATGGGGCAGAGATGAGCTAAAGGCTGAATGAAGAAGCTGGAACACCCTGGCAGGCAGGCAGGCAGGGCCATGGAGGGCCCTGCAGCTGTGTCTGCTCATAAAAGACAGGCCCCTCCAGCCATCACACAGCTCTGCACTACACAAACACAATTTGCCTGACCTAATTGCTGTTAATGAAGGGCCATGGAAGGTATGGGAATACACGGATCTGCTTGGATGGGAGAGGGGAGGGGTCTCCACGAACCCCAGCCAAGACAAGGCTTGCCTGTTTTAATTGTTGACTACAATAGCGAAATACTGTTAATCAAAATTGTCAGCAGCTCGGAAGCAGTGGGATCATCTAATACACTAAAACAATTTTTGAACTTTACAAACAAAGCAGTTTTTGCAAACGTTTTGCCCAGCTTGCAGGTTTGCTTCAAAGAATACCAACGGAAACTGATTATTTTTCCACCACAAATTGCGAGCGAGTTTAGGCTACTAAGCTTTATTATACCATCCCCAATTGAGCATGTATTTGGTTGTGTGTGTGGGGTGTACATGGTACAGTAGGCGATGTGTTTGTGTTTAAGAAAGAGTGATCCAACAGGAGAGTGTATTGATAGAAAGCTCGTATCGCCGTACCCATTAGTAAGACAACCCATGCTGTCATTTATCCAGTTTAACAGCGTGACATTCAATAATGTAGCGGAAGGCCCATGGTAATGTGGCACACTGCTGGAGCGCATGTCTGATTCCGGTGATGAAAAGCTAAAGCTCCCCTCAGCCTCAGTCCACTCAGAACGCATCATAGCCCTGCTCCCCGGCCGGCTGCGGATCAATGCCATTTTGAGCAGGACTATTTTTCTTCCTCTGATTTTCTCACTTTCAATACAGTCCTCTGGAGCAGCACAGCTCCTCGTTGGCTCTCCTCGCTGCATGTCTGGAGATGATGCGTAGTCATAAACAAGAACACCCCCGCCCCCCCCCCCCCCCCCCCCCCGCCCCCCCCCCCCGCTACGGCTCCGACTCCCCCGGAGATGAAGTAAATCTGTCCGCTGCATTAGTTTGTTTAAAGGGGTCCGGCTGGACTCCACTTTCCGGCTGGCGGGGTTGTATTGCGTGGTAAAGCCTTCGCCGGGCAGTATTGATCAGAGGTAATGAGCAGAGAGAGAGAGAGCTTGACAGGCCAGGCGCACACACACACACACATATATACAATGACACTTGAAGATGAATGGGCGAGTAATTGACTGAGACAATACAAATAATTTGTGGCTGTAAGAGAACATCAAGATGGATGGCTGCTGTGTGCTGTGTAGTGAAACAGCTCTGAGTTTTTAGTACTTAGGTTTAGAACTGCTTCTAGTGTGATGCCAAGGGGGGAGGCTATGTACTGTAGAGTGTGTGTTTGTAAGAGAGATACAGTGAGAGAGAGAGGCAAGGGGATATGTATATTGGCTTGCTGAACACAGAACAGTCACAATAATAGTACTAGAGAGGGTAAAATTCCTGGGGAAATTGTGAAGTGTGCTTGCGGCCACCCCAGCTGTCCATAGTCTCCAGCTGCCAAACTGAGGTTGACACTGCTGAGGCTGCTGCAGCTAGCTAGCTACTCTAACAAGCTAGCTGTGCATCTTCCAGTAGTAGTAGTTATTATAACTCCAATGTTTATTTTTTACATCTTAGAACATCAAGCTGCAGCAGTGGCTAGCTGGCAGTACACTACTCTCAAACACATTGCCTGCTAGAGTTTATTTTCAAAATGTAACCTCTATGAAGATGTGGATGTGGACTTCAAACTGTAGGAACTAAGTGGCAGCAGTTTACAAAATGTGTGAGATTTTGAAACCATTACATGCCAAATCCTTAACTTTCCATCCATTCAATTCTGTAGGTCATTTTTACCCCACAAAAATGTAATATTTTATAAACTCTGCATGGAACCTTCCGTAAACAACGCAACGCAGTCGGAAAGGAGCCATACTTTTTCTTCTACTCTTTCTATTTACATTTAGTCATTTAGCAGACACTCTTATCCAGAGCGACTTACAGTAAGTACAGGGACATTCCCCCGAGGCAAGTAGGGTGAAGTGCCTTGCCCAAGGACACAATGTCAGGTGGCATGACCGGGAATCGAACTGGCAACCTTCGGATTACTAGCCCGATTCCCTCACCGCTCAGCCACCTGACTCCCACTTCTATGTCTGTGTGCGAAATCTGTGGGCGGAGTAGGGATGGGTATGATATGATAAATACAGTATATGTGAGATAACAGTAGTGTGCCTTGCAGGTAACAAGCACACTAATTAATATTGATATGGAATAGTATGAAAAGCTGGAGATGAACAGATGGAGGGAGAAGGAAAGCAAGACAGGGGGTGTGGAGTGAGTTGACAAACAAATGAATAAGATAAAGTAATAATATGACAATAATATGACAGGGAGTCAGGTGGCTGAGCGGTTAGGGAAGCGGGCTAGTAATCAGAAGGTTGCCAGTTCGATTCCCGGCCGTGCAAAATGACGTTGTGTCCTTGGGCAAGGCACTTCACCCTACTTGCCTCGGGGGAATGTCCCTGTACTTACTGTAAGTCGCTCTGGATAAGAGCGTCTGCTAAATGACAATGTAAATGTAAATGACAATAGAGAGAGACATGAAATATGGAGAAGGAGATAGAGTGGATTAAATATGCATTCAACAGAAAACTAAATAGTGAAAGTAAAAGAGGGATGGATGGCTAGATGGATGAACTCCATTGCGTTCTTTTCATTACAAGATTTCAAAAATCTGGAATATTGACAGAATGCAAGACAGTCTGTCACATTTGGAGGAAAAAGCATGTCAAAAATTGCATAACAAATATAACAATATTCCATGAAACGGGTAACACAGACCTAGATTATAAATTTAAGCTTAAGGGTCAAGCTTCAACAGTTTGATCGCAACAAGACTGAGAACGGATAACACAAACGAATCATGCAGGAGAACTCAAGTTGTCTTGCTTTCGGCACAGCACTAATTATGGTTTTATGTGAGACACCTGGATGGAGAATAGTGAAGGAAAGACAGAGAGCAGGCACGTCTGGTTCACCTATAGAGGGCAGGCTGATCCAACTGGAACTAATTCAGTCCTTCTAAACTTGATTAATTTAGTCATAAATATGTATCATGGCACACTGAAACTGAAAATTACTTTTGGAATAGAGAACTTTGTGATCACTGACACTGGCCATGGCTTCCAGATTGATCTCTCCCAGAAACGTCCTTTTTAAAGTAATCCTTTTTACTCCAGACTGTAAAACTTCAGAAGTGACAAGTAGATTTTTAATTATAGCATGTTACCATTTGAATTCATCATAAAACTATGAATAATGTTGGCTATTAAGGTTACATATGCTTTCTATTGTGTACAGAAATATGAAGAACACATTGCGCTCAGAGTTTGAAGGGGCTATGCAGTTTCTAGCAAAGTATTGAAATAGATTGTTGAAGCACTGACATCATCTTTTGACTAGTTTTAGTCACATGGTAGTTATGAGGAAAGCAATTTGGTGTACAAAAGCAGCTCACAGTATCTTCAGGATACAGCCTACTGTATCAAGCATGTCTGTTGTCTGCCAGAACAGGCCATGTTTACTAAAGTTGACCAGAATCATTCACCATCCATCCATCCCAAGCTGCTGCTGGTATTAATGCCAACCCTCTGAGTGTAGAAAGAAAGCTGGCACAATCATTTAGACTTTGCCACTGGCCACAATGCCAACACAAAGGAACCCCTCATCATCCACAGTAGCACAGCTGATAGACTGGAGTTCTGCTGATGTCCTCTAGGCTTTTAGACTCGCCCTGCTGCCTGCTTCATTTAAAACCTTTCTCCTCTCTCATCTCTGAGCTCGCACGTATGTGTCGAGATGCCTGTAGTCCCTGTAATTCAGTTTGAACGAGATGCCACATATACACAAAAAAGAAGCCCTCGAATACCTGTGCTAGCTCGCTCCCTCGCTGGATAGCATCTTTAATACCTGGTGAGTGGCGGTCCTCTGATCTGCTGACAGCTCCCCATGGGTCCCTGAGTGGTGTGGCCCTGCATTATTAATATCTGCCTCATATTTCACTGCACACCACAGCCTTGATCATCTTGCTAATAATGTTGATATACCCCCCCCCCCACCATCCCACCCCCCACCCCAAAAAAGAATCTTAGCTTAAACATGATTACCAAAAGGATTTATGTGACAACAACACAGGAAATATGTCACATTAGCTTCCCGCTAACAGCAAAGTGCATGTGGGCCTAGATGTTCCTCTGTTTGTAGTCCCTGCTCACACCAGACCTCTCTGAAGTGTGGAGATTGTTTGTGAAGGGGTTTACACTGAAAGCCCATTAGCAGTGATGTTCCTGTCGAGGGACAGAGTGATCTGTCGGTCTTGTGGTACCGGACTACATTCCCAACCATGCTCAGACATCTCAAGCATTCACACACAGTGCTGTAGCTGACCTGGTTATACAGTCTTCTGTACATGTGGTGTGGTCATTTACATGTCCACACTGTACAATATGCCCTACACCATGTGTATTGCAATGCCCAGTGTAAAAAGTGATTAAAGATAAGTGAGGTGGGCT
>NC_085018.1:22047906-22132978 GCF_963692335.1 Osmerus eperlanus
ACACGGGGCATCTTACAGAGAGGCCGTAGGAACATGGAGTTGAGAGAGAAAGAGAGAGAGAGGCACACAGGCACTCCCAGGAGGAATAAATAAACAAATACTGCAGAGAGATGTTCGCATATGAGGAATGTGTGTATGAGAGAGAGAGAGAGAGAGACAGAGAGAGAGAGAGAGAGAGAGAGAGAGAGAGAGAGAGAGAGAGAGAGAGAGAGAGAGAGAGAGAGAGAGAGAGAGAGAGAGAGAGAGAGAGAGAGAGAGAGAGAGAGAGAGAGAGAGAAAGAGAGAGAGAGAAAGAGAGACAGAAAAAGAGAGAGAGAGAGAGAGAAAAAGAGAGTGTATGAGTGTAATATAATGTGTGAGTGTGCACTTGTGTATGTGTGTGCCTATGTGTGTACGTTACCATCCGGATCTGATCTAGTCGATCCTGCTGTAGCCCCTCTCTCAACTCTGTAAACCTGTGCAGGAAGGACTTAGTGGACGTGAGTGATTGGAACACAGTGTTTGTTTATAAGATCTGATCTAAGCTCATAATGACCATAACCTGATCAGGAAACAGCCACACTGGCAATCCAGCTGGAACGGTTTACTGGCTGGAATATGAAGGGAAAGATCAGCAAGAAGAAGAGGAGAGGAGTGGAGGAGTGGAAGAGGGCAAAACAGAGGAGAAAAGAACAAAGAAGGAGAGGAGAAGTCAAGAAAAGAGAGGAGAGAGAGCAGATGAGGAAAGTGGAGGAGAGGAGAAACCTCTGGTTTTGATTCTGATGCCTGAGCGAGTCTTTCAGTATGCCTGTCGACACATACACACACAGGATCTACCATGGCTGGGTTTGAATTAGGGTCAATCTACTGCGAGAGCGTGTTAACACACTGAGCTACAGTGGCTTAATCTACATACATTTAAGACACCTCTAGTCCCTTACTTTGTAAATCCATATCCAGATGAGAGGAGGGGATGGGAGTGAAGGGGAAGACAGGGGAGAGGAGAGGACAGGAGAAGATAAGAGTTTGAATTAGGTTTGAACTCCAGCCCTTACTCTACACTTAGTTAAGTCACCTCCAGTACTCTATAAAACCATCTCCCGCCCCTGCTCCTCTTCTCCCTTGGCAGCTGCAGCAGCTCTGAGTAGCCAGTCACCAGCCCTGAAAGAGCTCCTTTCTTTATGCCTCCTTCCTGCCACCTTCACTAAACACCTCCGATTGCAGGGGGCTCCTGCAGGTCCACAAACCAAACAAAGCCTGCCTCTGAAGTGTTGCTGCCACAGCTATAAGCCCCTCGCCTCCTCCTTCTCACCTTCTCCTTTCCTCCTCTACCTCCTATTTCCTCCCCCTCCTCCATCTCACTTACCCAAACCTCTCCGCTCTCATGCCTTTCTTTTCCTCTTCCCGCTCACCTTCCTCCCTTAGACTCTCTCCCACTAACTCTAACCCCTTATGTCCATCTTCCTTTCCCTTTTTAACCCTCTGTCTTCTATATCTATCTCTCTGTATCTCTCTCCATCTCCCTGGCTATCCCGTTATTGTGCTGGTGGCCATCTGGTTTCTATTGCTGCAGAAGAGAGAGAGAGAGTATGGAGACCTTGGATATGGTCCAGTCAGACCCAAAGAGGGAGTCTCAACAGCCCCTGGGCAGAAGGAGAGAGAGGATGATTGCAAGAAAAAGAGAGCAACATAGAGATATAGAGGAGACAGAAAGATTGATCAAAAGAGACAAAAAAGAGACAGTGAGAGAAGAAAAACAAAAAGAGAAATAGACAGTGAAAGATTAAATTAAAAAAAGATGGAGAGCAACAGAGAGAGAAACAGAAAATCTTGATTTTATAGCCTACCCTAATTGTTCCCTCTGGGAGGGGGGAGGGGGGGGAGGGGCGGGGGGGGAAGTGTTCGCTTAGACCCTTTGTTTGTGTGAAGGTGAAGAAGGTTACCATTACGATTTACAATGTTGCTATGCATTGGGGCTGTGGTTATGGAAGACCAGGCATCCTGGGAGTCCAAGAGAAGCTTCAGATCTCGACATCTGTCGCACCTGCAGGGGGGAGGGGGAGGTGGGGGTGAGAGAGAAGAGCTAATAGATGAATCTCTCAGATCCTCGCCCAAAATAACCTGAAATAGCCAGAGGAAGCCCGCAGGATTCTCTGTGAGAGCAAGGTGGTTAAAGGTCATTTACCAAAGTGAACAGACAGTTGAGAGAGCCATTTGATCACAACATGCCTTTAGCGTGCCAAAACGAAATCTTAACTTAAACTCCAACCCAAACCCTATACCTCCCACCTAACAATTCAATGTACATTCTTATCTGAACCATTAGTTGGGGATAACAGCATTGGATTTAGCCTTTGTCCTGGAAAAAAGCTCTTACAGCAGAATGTTGAGAATCCCAAACGGCCAGAATCAGTGTTCTGTTTTCTTTGTTTGTGTTCCATAGTGAAGTGGCTAATGTGTCTGTTTATTTCAAGTGGGATTTTTTATGAGATGACTTTAACAATAGTCAGAGAGACATCGCATATGTTCTATGTGGACACAAACATACTTTCAGAAAAAGATCATAGATGACTTCTCTAATACATGCACACACAATGACACACACAAACACAGTCTCTCTTTCAGTATCTCTCGTTTGCACACACAGACACACAGGCTCACCAACAATATTTTTAAATAACGTGCCAATCAAACTTGCCCTACTCTCTCAAAGCATTCTGGGAAACCGTCTTCTTTTCATACGTTCCAGTGCTCCCCTTCAAGAGAGAAGCTGTGCTGGAGGAAATTGCTTTAGAGAGAGCACATATTTTCTTATTTGGCGGCGTTGTGTTTGCCTAGCACCTTGCAGAGAGAGAAACTGTGTTTTCTTAATGACGAGTAATGGGTGAAAATGTCAGCAAGATCATGTAGCCAAGAGGCCCCGTCCCTGAGTCGTTTACACTGCAGGCCCAATGCAGGACCCTTAGCAAGTTAGCTAGTCTGGCTGGAACTGAGAAGTGCCATTAAGCTTGCCTGAATGGGTGGGGCACCAGGGGGTTAATTCAGCTAGCTTGAGTGAGGGCTGCTAGACGTTTGCTAAACTGACTGGGTGAGTAGCTAAAAGGACATCAAGCCTGAATGGGTTCGGGCAACTGTGAGTTAGCTTAGCTAGCCTGAATGGGTGGGGCACTAGTGAGTTAGCTTAGTTAGGCTGAATGGGTGGGGCACTAGTGAGTTAGCTTAGTTAGCCTGAATGGGTAGCATGGCTCTCAAATCTCATGCATTCGCTGTGAGACTCACGCATTTTAAACCATCTGTCACGCTCTCACGCAACACCTTGTATTCCTCACGCTGAGGTTTAATTGATAAATTGCCCTGCTATGTACAATTAATGGACGAGGCACAGGCATATGAAGTTTTCTGCCATGTTGATAGCTATCTCGAATTAAACACTAACAGCCAATCAGAAACATCACCAGAACCCCCATCTCCCGTAATCTTTGTACCCACCACCAGAGCCATATGGCCCTGTTTGTACCACGTGGACAGGTATGGCAATCTCACCAGGAGTTGTTTCTGATGAAGTCGTTCAATCCATATATTATTATGGTGCTTTTATACACAAGATACGAATGCGAAATCTCACCATGAATCAGTCAGTCAAAGTTAGCAACTCTTCTCAGCCTTAGCCGGCAGAAGGGTTACTAGCATTAGCATTGTAGTCTTTGAGGAAAAAAAGCAGGCTCATTTGACCAAGACCTCTCGGGACGCAGATGAACCGATAAAAACACAATTTAGAGGCACTTACCTTCCAGCATGACATAGATGTCTGGTTCTTTCTGAGGGGCCAGACCACACTGAGGGCCTCAAGGGGAGGTCAAGGAGTCACTGACACAAGAAGTTGGTTCAGTATAGGCTAGGTTAGGTTAGCACTAAGTATTTACCATGGTAAAGTCCTAACCCCCCTTTCTTCTCCATGGTAAAGTCCTAACCCCCCCTTTCTTCTCCATGGTAAAGTCTTAACCCCCCCTTCTTCTACATGGTAAAGTCCTAACCCCCCTTTCTTCTCCATGGTAAAGTCCTAACCCCCCTTTCTTCTCCATGGTAAAGTCCTAACCCCCCTTTCTTCTCCATGGTAAAGTCCTAACCTTCCCTTTGTTCTCCATGGTAAAGTCCTAACCCCCCTTTCTTCTCCATGGTAAAGTCCTAACCCTCCCTTTCTTCTCCATGGTAAAGTCCTAACCCCCCTTTCTTCTATATGGTAAAGTCTTAACCCCCCTTTCTTCTACATGGTAAAGTCCTAACCCCCCTTTCTTTTCTATGGTTAAGTCCTAACCCCCCCTTTCTTCAACATGGTAAAGTCTTAACCCCCCCTTTCTTCTCAATCAGTTCAGCATTTTTAACCACTGTCCTCAAATTAACTATTAATCAATTAAAACATTTTACACCATTCCCTGTGCAATACATTTCCTGCATTTTGTGCTGCTATCCTAAAATGTATTCTGGGCTTGAGGTGGGCTGGCTAGCTGTGAGGCTGGGAGGCTAGCTGACTGACTGGTTTGTATTTAGAGTAGTTAACTTAGGCAGGAAAGGAGCCAAGCCAAACTAAGATCACGTTCGTGGTAACTTGCTTTCATGCAACACAATGTTCTGAAACTCACACAGCACTGCTGCCTCTCCATCAACATTACATACTGCAGTAACTCACCACTGATTAACTGCAATTACTGCCTGCTTAGACATACACGAACACTCACACACACACACAAGCCCTCAAGGGAATTTGTCAAGTTGTGCAGTCACAGCCTCATAAGCACCCTGCTGTAGAGTGAGATGAGATTGAATGGTATTTTCTATGACTGGGTGTGTTTGTGTTTGCGTGTCTGTTTGTGTGTGAGTGAGAGTGAGCGAGAGAGTGAAAGAGGTGTTTTGGTTGTGAGCACAAAAACAGTTTCTGTAACTTCTGTAATTGTTATGCTATCAATTTGTGAGTGTTAGTGTGTGTGTTAAAGGCTAACCACAGCAGTGCAGGGTGAGGATGTTTGTAGAGGGAGCAGCTCCTACTACAGAGAAGGATTTACATTTACATTTAGTCATTTAGCAGACGCTCTTATCCAGAGCGACTTACAGTAAGTACAGGGACATTCCCCCGAGGCAAGTAGGGTGAAGTGCCTTGCCCAAGGACACAACGTCAGTTGGCATGACCGGGAATCGAACTGGCAACCTTCGGATTACTAGCCCGATTCCCTCACCGCTCAGCCACCTGACAGGGAGTCAGCCACCTGACAGGGACACCTGCATCACCTGCATCTGTTCAAATTTCAGGTATTTGAACAGATGCAAGAGGTGAAAGAGGAGAGAAAAGGAGAGGGGGAGAAGAAGGGAGGAAGGAGGAGAAGGAGGGAGGGATGGGAGAGGAAAGGAGTAGGAGAAGAGAGGTTGGGTCAGGGAAGGGCGGTAGGAAGGAAGGAGGTAGGAAGGGGGAAGGGAAGGAGAGGGTAGAAGTAAATAAAGGTCTTGTAAAGGCCTACTCACTAGGGTAAACTAAGTCACGTTTCCTGTGTTCTCTTTTTCGTCTCACATAATCTGAGACTGCCATGCCACTGCATGACTAAGCACTAATCCAATCAAAGAGGCATCAGGGATAATAAAGAGTCCATTTTGTGTCATTTCCAGCTAAGTCAACAGAGGTTAGGTTTTCAGTACTTCAGTCAGTGTTGTGGTGTCACACACACAGTGGTATGGATGACGGACCCAGGTGACCAGGTTCATCTTGGACCAGAGTCTGGCCTTCTCATCATATTACAGAATCATTCACAGGATCCAGGTTTACAACGCCCATTCTCTTCGGGAGGTGTGAAAATCTCTTTTCCATATCTCTGTACTTAAATTTCAACTCCGTCCTCTTAGCCAAAGGGCGTTGGTATAAACATAACCACAATCAGGTAAAAATGTTCTGAGACATTGTTGGCCTGCTTTTAATAATCTGTCTGTTAGAGTAAAGCTTATGTTCAATATCAATATTTAATTGACTCAGTTGAACTTGTACGGGGTGGGGGTGGGGGGGGTAACAGGGCACATACACACATTTTATGCAGGAAATGACATAATTGTGTACATGGGCTTTGGGCAGTTATTCAACGACTAACGGGCTAGCATTGTTGAAAATGGCATTACTCTCTATTTACTCACCAGGCTTAGGTTTCATACCTTGGCCAAATGCAATAAAATGTAACAAAACATACCTGTATTCTATTTAAATCCCAATATGAGTTCCACTGGACATGTGGAACAAATGCAGGCTTCAGACCTTATTATTATTTCATCAACAGCTGGCTGTGATGCTGCCATATTGCATGAAAGATAGATGATTAGGAAACTGGCAACTGTGTAATACTGTTAATCAGTGATCGGTAACATCGGTTGTTGCTGTATCCTTATTTACGCAGACCACCCCCCACATACACGGGGAATCTCCCGGAGCTGAAACATGAATCATAATCCAAGTATACAGTCTCTACGCAAGAATAAGAAAGGACCCACGTTGGAAAATACTAAAAAGCTGACTTGCTGTTTGAGAAACAGGAGCAACGTCACA
The DNA here is from genome assembly GCF_963692335.1 of Osmerus eperlanus. NCBI lineage: Eukaryota > Metazoa > Chordata > Actinopteri > Osmeriformes > Osmeridae > Osmerus > Osmerus eperlanus. The sequence goes on from NC_085018.1 coordinate 22,054,463, forward strand.
GTTCAGTTCAACATTTCAGTTTGAGGTCAGCCTTTCAGACTTCACGTGGAAAAAAACGATTCTGTAATATTCTTGTGGTTTGATATGAAAACAAAGAATGTTCACTTTTCAAAGATTGGCAAGGTTCATCGTAGTCTGAGAAATTTGTGTTGTCCAAGTTCTCCAGGCAATCAGTGATGTTTCAGGGTTTGAACCTGACTACCTTAGTCTATTCTGGACTCATTATGGAGGACTGATCCCCCCTTTATGAAAAGGTAACACACTGCTCATTCAAATAACAGGAGATAATCACACACATAAATCCAGACTATATGCACCATTATTCAGCCATCTGGAGAGTGGGCCGGTGAGCCTATTACAACAATTTATTTCTTACTTTGTCCGTGTTTGGGTAGTTCATCGGAGCGTGTGGCCAGATCAAATGGCCAAGACCGGTTCCTCTAAGTTTATACACAGTGTAGGAGGATCCTGGCTGGCGTTCAATCCCAAGTTATCAATGTTTAAAATAAAAACCTCAAACCCCTAATTCAACGTTTGTACTCCCTAATGCAAAAACACAACTCACATTTTGCAATAAACACTATAAAATGATATAAATGACCAGATAAATTCCCCCTCCCCCCGGGTGGCCTGTAGATATGAAGGACTCTGGTTTCAGTGACAATTGGAGATGGGGGTGTGTTTCTGCAGGTGCTGGCCACATTGGAGACCAAGATGGAGAGAGAAAGCAAGGTCAGGGAGACAGGTACTTGGCAGAGTGCGCTGAGTAATGCAGCTTAAATATCCTTCCCTCCCACACACTCAAACTCACCGACACGCACGCACACACACACATGCACAGACCCAAATCACATCCCACCCAATATCACTTCTAGACACACACATACACACACACACACACACATACGCATTACGCAAGCCCACACACACACACAAGTGTGCGCACATACGCACACACACACCCTTACCCTTCTCCCCCACACAGATGGGAAGGCTAGATTTATAACCAAGGCTGAAACATCTCCATTAATATGTCTGGCTGTGAAGCAGGCAGCGCTAGTCTGTTGCCTTGTACTGGAGAATGCTAATAGAAGGAAACAGACAAATTATCTGTCTCACAAGGAATGTCTTGATGCAAGAAACTGTCGGCCAAACTCAGTAACTGGAGACTAGAAACTATGCATACCATTGATGCTTAGGTCTCATTTACAGCAACTGGTTCTCTGGTAACCTAATGAAAACAGGTTGAGTTTAATAAGCTAGTAACATCATTTTTAGCTTAGAGACTATGACACCTCAGTGATAACCAGTTAAAATAAATGGCTACAAGAAGTCTAATTTCAAAAACCTTTTCCACATACACGCACGTTTACTCATGATGGAAGATGGAAAAGATAACGCTAGCTTTAGTGTGTGTGTGTGTGTGTGTTCGAGGAGGTGGGATGGGATGTGGGGGTCGGAGGGGGTTGCGTGTGGGTTTTCCAGCTTTGGATGTGTAATCACTTATCTTATCATCTCTCTGCCTCAACACCTGTTAATGATAATTGTTCTCAGAACGAGTCAATCCCAATATGATTCCACAGGGAGAGAGTGAGTATGTGTGTGTGAGAGAAAGAGTCGGGGGAGAAAGTGTTCACGCGGGTTAGGTTTGTGTATGTGTGCATGCCTGTGTGCTCGATTCTGTGTGTCTGTGTGTGTGTGATAGAGAGAGTCAGCGAGAAAGAGAGCGTGCGAGGTAGGTGCGTGCTTGTGTGTGCGTGCTGAAGGTAAGACGTTGTGTAACTGTGGGATGAGTGTAGCCCCTCAGGTTCAGACCAGGAGGGGGGGTGGGGCAGTGTGTGGGGGTGGGCGCGGGGGGCGGGGCTGCAGGGGGGGGGGTTGTCAAGAACAAAGAGATCCCAAACTCCTAGAGAAAATATCCCCCCCAGCCTGGACATTTAGACAGTAACACGGTCTGTGTGTTTAAGAGCCTGTACATCCAGGGTGCCACTTAGGAGCCAGGGCCAGGGAGTGGGGAAGACAGGCTCAGCTGTGAACGTAGGTGTCACACTCTCTGCCAGATACAACCGCTCTGCTTTTCTTCTAGACGCTATTGGCTCCGCCGCGTGATCAAATTCCTCCCTACATCTGTCAAGGAAATTCAAGACTGCATTTACTCAATGTTAAACATGGGGCGGACTGGCCAAGCCAGATCTGATAGTAAAACCAACAAAAATGCAAAGCTGTAGAAAAGCTGCAGTGTGCGGGAGGACGTGGAACACTAACTCTGGACAAAGCCACAGAGGTCTATAAACTTTACCCTCCAAGGAGAGGGTCTTCCGGGGCAGCCCCACTGTTGGGGCAAACACACAGACAGGCTTTTGTAAGCTCTCCCGAAATATCATTGTGAACTGGTGTAATGGTTCGGTCATTAAAGCTAGCGTTCAATGAAGTTACTCTGGAAAACCCTTTGAATGAGGACGGCACATGTGTTTCTGCTTATCTGTGGAAACACAATAGCCCTCTCTCTCTCTCCCTCTCCTTCCCTTTCTCTTCAATAAAGACGTGATCCTGTACAATTGGATTCAGTTTGACAATTTGCCACAATCTCGTGCCCGCAAACAGTGACAGGGGAACTTGATAGGGTAAACAATCTATGTTTCTACTTTACATTGACTTTCGGTCTTGAGTAGTTTTAGCCTGCTTCACAGAGAGTAATCTGATTAGGATGATGACTGTAGGGGAATGTTATGCAGGCATATTAGACTGTACATCAAACTTCACTTTTGCTGCCTATAATAAAATCTAAATCCACTGTATTTTTCAGGTCAAACCAGGGAGTTCAAGGAAACAGAGTGTATCGTAAAGTCAATTGTTCGTTATGTTTCATTTCCTGTCAACTTCTAATGCGCTCTGTGTTGTTATAAATCATAGGAACAGTCCTTAAATATGATTCAGATCAGCTGCTTTCCTAATCGCTCTTGAACTCACACAGACTAATGTGTGGAAATGTGTCATAATTAAGACCAGGTGCCAATCTGAAGGGAACCTTATTTTTCAATGTCTGGACTTTTGTCTGGGTTTCTGGTTATTTGAAATTACAATAAATTAATTCACAGAAGAAACATGATCTTTAACAAATATAGGTTCACTTTAATTCAAAGCCATGATACACATAAAGAACACATATTTGAAGTATACATCTTAAAAGTAATACTCTCAATAACTGTATTAATGAATAGTTTTTCTTCTTTTTTTTTCTTCTTTTTTTTTACTGGAACAGAAACTACTCAGTGGAGAAATCAATGGATGCCTCATAATTCATAACATCTTAGCTTGATCATAAATCTTATCAAGTGGCTTCCAAACTTGTGTTCTCATAAATCTCGCCTTTCCAGTCTTCCGCCATCACCCTCCTCTTCTCTCCTCTTTCAGGCCTCAACGGTTGAGTCTGAGCTGGCAATACCTATGGCATGCACATGCTTTGATTAAAGGAAATGCTTACATCACATGGTTCTAGGAGGAACAGGACATTCGGACATGCCTTCACACATCTGTGACGGAGAGGCTGTGCGAGGGCATGGACTCAGGTGGGGCGAGCAGACGAATCCTTAGTGGTGACAAATGGAACTGCAGCTGAAACGCTTAGAGGTTAAAGCCACCGTCTGTGCTAATTCCAGAATTGTTCAATGATGAAATGTACCAGATTATGATTTATAAATACCGTAATGGTTTTTATTCCTACTATCATCCAGAAAGACTTTGTCATTTAGTTTAAACATTTGGTTAAACTCGGGGCATTCCGTTTTACAGACTATGGCTTTAACCGTGATAATCAATAATCCTGTATATGATATGGTTTCCCCCCTGTTTAATTCAACATTCAGCAGTGAATTACTGAGCTGCAAAAAATCCTCGGGCATGCCTTAGTATTGTAGTGAAATGCTTTTTAAAACAGGCCATAGAATGAACAAAGTTATTGTTTGGTCATCCTTATAGCTTCTGACTCAGGCCAGTGGATATACACCATATATCATCTAGATTTTCCAAAGTCTCCTCTGTGTCTTGTACATACCCTCTATGGTGTATATTTGACTGTATGGCTCCCTGACAGATAATATCCCCATAATCTGATCCTTCAAATATACTGTATATAATTCCACCACCTTGCTGAGTGTTCAGTTGAGTGTGTTCCATGTCTCTCTCTATCTCTGTCGTATGAATTGACACACAAAACTATGGTTCTATGGTTCTCTCTCTTTGTGTGTGTCTCTCTCTAACTTCTTTTGTATAGGTTTCTTTCTCTGTCTCTCTCTCACTCTCTCTCTCTCTAGTTTCTTCACCGCTACCTGCACCCACACGACTCCACCACCATATCCTCATACTGTTTGTACACCACATTGTTGGCTGAGTCAATGTAGAGGATGCTAATTGGACTGAGGCGCGTTGGCACGCAACAAGTGGGCGGGGTGGAATCGGGGTCCATGGAGTTCATGAGGGTTTGTATGATCGCGTGATTGGTGGGTTCCAGGTGCGAGCGAATGGGGAAGTCGCACACGCCGTCGCAGTGGAATGCTTCGTATTCCAGAGGAGCGATGATCCAGTCGTCCCAGCCCATCTCTTTGAAGTTGACGTGCAGCTGGCGCCGGTGACACCGGGGCTTGGTCTGGGGCAGCTTCTTCCCGACCCTGGTGGCTGGGGCGCGGCGCATGCGCCTCTGCGTGAACAGGTACTCGTAGACCGTCTTGTTGTCGTGGCCCGACCGTGCCTTGATCTCGTTGTAGAAGAGGTCGCGTTTCTTGGTACGACCGAAGACGAGGAAGAAGGCTTTCTCCTTGGTCTGCCTGCCAAGGCGGCCGAACCCCAGGGTCCTAAGGTCCACCGGCCGCCCCCCCGGCCCCCTCTCCTGGGCCTCCAGTTCCAGACAAAGCTGGGGGGAGTTCCTGAAGCTCCGGAACAGTTTCCAGATGTCAAACACCTCCCACCTGGGCGTGCCGTGGTCCTCCACGGTGCGTGTGTGGAGCAGCGTGGGCCTCTGTTTACCTGAAGCGCAGGTGAACAGCTTCAGGCTCAGAGAGCCAGGGTCCGAGCCTCCACCGGCCGGGAAGGGTTTGCGGGGGTCGGACGCCGGGCGCTTCCTGAGAATGCGGAGCTCGGCCCCCAGGAGCCCCTCCTTCTCCAGGGAGCTGATGTTGAAGAAGTACTTCTGCCTTCTCAGCTGCGGCTGCCGCTCATCTGGAACACAGGAACAGGACAGGCGGACAAAGAGTCAAGGGCAAGGATAACACTAATATTGACACGTTCCCGCTATTTGTGCTAATGTGGCCTCTCTCGTAACGCACACACACGCTTTAACACACACAGACACACGATGCAATCACACAAGTGGACACATACGCACAATCCCGCACGCAAGCATGTACACACACACACACACAGTGGAGCGGTGCGGTGTGCAATGTTTTTCTTTGTTTTCAGTGAGGGAAAGCAGCAGCAAGTGAAGCCCATGTTACAAATGAAAGCCATCGTTTCCATCCAGGCTCAGGCACAGTGTGCGTTCAAAAGTACATTAAAACCAGACATTTGCAAACTGCAGACCACATTGAACTGTAAACAGACCATTATTATGGACCTGCAGCTATTTACCACTAGACCCACCAGCACGTCATATGACATCTGCTAGAAAGGGAGCACAAACCACCTGAATAGACCGGCCTCTACCCGTGGAGAGGGTGGAGAATCGACAATGTCTGTGTCGAGGGACTTGTGGCTCATTGAGCCAAACCAGAGATAAAAAGACTCAGAAGAAGACGAAGAGGAAAAGGAAGAAGAAAGAAAGAAATAATTTTGAATTAGCACAAGACTAGAGGGACGAAAAAGGGAAGCGATGGAGGGGATGCAGTAAAAGGAGAGTTCAGTTCCAGGAATGAGGGGGACAGTGACGTCTGCTTGGGCATCAGTTACGTCCTCCACAGCCCCGCTAGGCCACAAGGGTCAGGAACAATTTGCTGAGGACGCGCTAGACAAATAACGTGTGAATTAAAAGTACATTAAGTGCTTGAAATGTAAACCTTTAGCAGCTAGAAATATTAAACCCACGTCGTTTAAACATCATTTTAAACAGTTTTACACGGTAAAGATAACATTACACAGGGGCCACCTACTTGAGGCAGGGAGCCATGTTTATTTACTATCTGGAGGCTGTAAATCACATGGCTGGTGTGGCTCCAGATGGCTACTGACACCCTGACAGAACCAAGAGACCCAGGTTCAGAACCATTACATCAAACTACCAAGGGGCCAGCATACTTGACTCAACTGTTCGCAAATACTGTCAAGCACTTGGGGTGCACTTGATTAAGTTCCCCCACATAGAAAGACACCAACAGAGCAGTTCCAAATGTGCGCAGAGATAAATTAAATACAAAACGGAGTGTGGAAATTAAAAATTAAAATAAATTGGGATGCATGTTTTCTGACCCTGGAAACTGTCCAACAAGGGGCATTTAGGTTATGGGTGTAGTAGGAAATTGAATAGACCTGAAGCTCTCTTACAGTTGAAGAGTTTGGTAACTAAGTCCCTGATGCATGAAAATCCACTGGCTACTTCTTTGATGCCCACTTATAAGAAGCTCCTAAGTTTGCTTTACTGTTGATATTGAAATATAACTCTAATATCACAGAGGTCAATGGGACTGCACACCTGTAAGCAAGTAAAACTTGAAAACATTTAAAATTTCGAATTGATCCTTTTTGTAACGATAAACCACTGATAACATCTTTGTGTTTATTTGAATTAATCGTATATCACTAAAATAAGATTTACTTCAGAAATAAATAATTCAGATCGTTTTGGATAACCGGGCTCATAACGCTGTTACCTTGTCCTTTATCTACGAAGCTCGTAATCGTGTTGGCCAAGCCCGCCTCATGTAGTACACTTGTGTTCACCTCCCCGGTAGACAGCGACCAGTACAGTGACAGCATGTAGTCGTGCGGTGTCACCAGAGGGTGCTTAGTGGAGTCTCTGTCGCTAGGCTTGCCCGTTAATTTGGCACTCCTCAGGGCTGCCGGAGCACTAAGCTTTTGCGTAACGACAGCTCTGTTCGGTCCGTTGCGTACTGGTGTTGCCGCCCTTGCTGCAGGTTTTCCAGTGTTTTTCCCGGGTGTGCCAATGCCGCTGGTTTTGACCAGGTGCACGTTCAGAGCCACTGGAGTATCCCCGGCTACCCAAGAGCGCGCAGCCTCCTTGCGCCCTAAATTGATAGCCCCGCGAGCGCGGCTGCCCGTTACCACGCGAGATGCTGGCGCGAATGCCACAGGTTTCCCCTTGGCCACCTCGCCCTTGATTAACGGGGGTCCTGTCCGAATCCGCGTGATCCTCGCAGAATTAGGAGACTTCCAACCGGTTCCCAGTTGAGTGCGGTCACCTGCTCCGCCTGTATGCTCCTCGCCACGGCTGTTGGGCGCACGCTGTGCCGCCCCGGTATGGCTCAGTGACGCTAGGATGAGGTCCAGGTATACGAGAGTCCAGCACCCCAGTAAAAGAGGGAGACGTTTCAGAACTTTCATCCTCTGATCTACCTCTGTAAAGTTCCCAGGGAGAAATGCGCGCAGGCTTTTCCCGTTTGAAAGAGGTAAACATGAACGAGTTTGGAGAAGTGGAGATGTGGACTAGAATTAAGTATTCTAGAGTAAAAGCGACCATGCAAACCGTTACTCTCAGATCCGCTATCCAGAACCATAGTGAAGCGAATCTCATGCCGCAGGTCCCGCTTTCCAGAGTAGTGCGAGAAAATGCTTAGCATGGACAAGAGAAACTTGACTTCCCTTAAACTCCAACTATTCTGCTGGATATCTTGTAAGAGAGCTGTTTAAATCCCACTTTTTCCAAGAGGGAAGAATGGCGTAATGCTGCCGCAGTTTTTTTTCCCCTTCAAAGTTTGAACGCCGTCCAGTGAAAATATTTCACACACACACAAACCTGCAGGTGCTCAGAAAACCCTCCTCGAACCTGAACTGAGGAATTGGAAACGGAATTCCAGCGCAAAGCTGCTTAATTAGCTTCTGATGTCATGCTGTCTAAACTAATTTAAGTGCGATATTTCTTTTCAAATCTTCCTTGCTCTTTCCACCAGTGACTCATATGCCACATAAAGCCACACTCAAAGCCAGAGCTTTGCATTAGATCATTTGAAGAGAGAGTTTGCTCTAGCTCCCTATATTAACACTCACAACATGGAGGTGAAAAGGGCACAGTTACTAGATGCCCAGAGTGGTGTGTAAAACTCTGAAATAAAATGGTGGGCCATAATAATTGGGATTCAATTTGATAGTCTTACTGTAGGTGTGCAACACATGGTAGGCTAGTCATAAGCCTAAGCTTCGGTTGTCTTTGAGGTCTGACAGCCAGACACAGACTTTAGAAACATCAGACATGTTCCATCAATACATGGAAATGCATGTGATTCTGAGAAGAAAAAAAGATCTTCAAATGTGCAACTTCATCGACTTTAGCCCTGCTCTGATTAATTTGATCAAGTTGCACATCTTGTTTGATTGAATACGTCTCCATAGTCCAGAATGAGCTCTGACTCTAAAGTCCTTTGCCCGTCTAATTTATAATGGCACAGGACAAGCCAACTTCTCTGGTGTCATAAATTTAGCTAAGACTGTGCTGTAGGAATAATTAGATGCCAAAACCCGGGTTAACTTTTGAAATTTGGCAGGCAGGCTGGTCTCTGGAGGCATGAAATAGGAGTCAGTGTTTTTCTATGTTTCAGTATTTTCTCCCCTCTACCTGCTGCAGCTTAGGTTCTCCCAGGCCAGTCGAGACAGAGATGATGAATTAACATGGGGGATGAAGTGAGCCTGCCACAGTCTGGACATAAAGTCTCCATGACCCCGTCTGTTCACCCAGGTCTACCTGAAATAGTTGGAACCTGGTAGAAGAAGACAGCAGTGGACTGCACAAACAGACACAGTAGCTAACACAGAATGAGATTGTACAGGTCAGTTAAATAAGTATGTTTTCGGTAAGTTAAGTCATCCCGCTCACACAGACACACAGACACGCACAGTCTTAGGTTTTACTCAACCCAGTAGTAAGTGGTGTGAGTGTGTAGAGTACAGTATCTAAGGAACCTACGATGTGTATTCTCTGTTTATCCTCAGGGTAAAGTTCAGGACACAGACACACAGATAAACACACATTCATTTGGCTGGACACACACATCCACGTAAACGTATACTCATGTTGGACACACGCATATCCACACAATCACGCCCGTCACACACACACACACAGACATATATACGATACACATTCACACTGGTCAAACACACACCATGAAAACACACACACACTCTGTACAGAGATACACACCCTGGACAGACACACACATATAAACACACTCTGTGGTATAAAACCTCAGCACTTGCCTTGCCCGTGCTCTTTTAGAAAGGTGAGCACAGCACATTCAGGGGCCAGCTGTCCGTGGTGTAGTGGGTAGTACTCTGTTCTCAGGATGTTTGGAAAAGCCCAGAGGAAATGTGGTTTAGCCTGCGCTTCGCTGGCATGCAGGGACAAGAACATTGCCTTTGTGTGAATGTGCCACTGTGCTCCCTCCAAGTATTGCCATGCGACGGGTGGGTAATAATAACTTTGCGGGGGTAAGTGTGTACATGGCTGCCATTGAGACGGCATGACTTTCAGAGCAGAAACCACAGAAGGAGAAAGGCCTTGCCATAAACGCAGCCCAATAAAATAAAGAGTCAATTCGTTACCAACCAACCACCTTGACTCCATGGTGGAGGCTGGACAGGTCTCTAAACTAAGCAAAAAATTATAACTCTCTCCTTGTACAGAAATATTAGTCAGCTTTACTGTGAGAACTCTACGTTCAGGGGTCAAGGCCTGAGAAACAAATACATGATTAATGTTGAGATTGTCTGCTTTGGTTCAGTCACCCAACATAAATCAAAAACAAAAATGAATGAATTACAGTAGATGAAACTGAAACTGAATTATTCCACATTAATACTGGGGTGACATTTCTGCTTTGCTGCCCCAGGGCCTTTCACTTCCATGGGTTGGAAAACTCTACAATCGCTTCCTTATTCTCCTCTTGACTTCCTGTCCTTCCCCTCTTGACTTCCTGTGTCTGAGATGAAGACCTATGGAGCCATCCTAAATTAAAGATACATCAAGTCTGCAAAATATATCTGTACATTCCACATTAAACTAATAACAGACACAGATACTTACAAGATATCGCATATGTATGGAGAGGCAACCATGAATCATACAGGATATTTAACATAATACATCAAAAACATGTTCAATCTCACACACATTTGACAGACTTTATGTCTTATACTCTATATTCAAAGGAGCCACTTTCATAGTAAAGACTTCATGTCGCGAAAGAGCCACATGAAACAACCCATTTACCACATACGACTCCTACAGGATTCCTGTATATACCTCTCACATGATGGTGCACCAGCTACTGTAGCACACACACAGCAGTGTGAGTGGCTGCAGTAGGTAGCTGGCTAAGTTGGAGGGTCTCCAGGTGATCGTGTTTTCCTAACCCCCTGACTCCCTCCCTCCAGGTACACATCTAACAGATCCACCTCACCACCAGCCCAACACAGGCCTCATTGTCCAGGTCCCCAGGCCCAAGCAGGTCCGCCCGGACCCCATCTGGGCCTGGTTAAACTGGGGGTTTGATCCCAGGCTTGTGGGCGAGCTGATAATTGACAGCACAGTGACGCTGGCCCTGAGTGGGTCCAGGTCTAAACATATACACCAGTGCCCCCTCTAGGCTATGTTCTGTCTCCTGGTGTAACCAATTGAAACCATCGAATCCATGCAGGGTTCTGACCGGATCCAGGTGGGCTAAACAATATAACATGGATCACTGGTAAACACAGTTTATTAGAAGCACGCAGGCCAGGAACCATCCCCAGATGAGTGTGGGGGTCGGGTGTTTACGGGTGGGGGGGGGGGGGGGGTGTATGGGTGGGAAGTTTTATCAAGCGTTCTATTCCCACAGGACCCAAAATGAAAATAAATGTCTGTAGAATACTGAGACTGGAAATCATGACAGCCCTAAATAGTAGTACAGTATACTTCCTTTCTAGAAAATTGGACTTGACCTTCGGGGGAATACAATGACCCTTTTTACACTAAGTGTTCCTTTTGGAAAATGTTTTTTCTTTATGCAGAGAAATGTCTGGGTTAACCAACCCCCCTCCCCACCCCCCACCCCAAACCCCACCCCCTCCTCAACCCCACTCCACCCCCCTCCTCAATCCCTCCCCACCCCCCACCCCTCTCCTCACCCCCTCCTCAAACCCCACCCCCTCCTCAACCCCACTCCACCCCCCTCCTCAATCCCTCCCCACCCCCCACCCCTCTCCTCACCCCCTCCTCAAACCCCTCCCCACCCCCTCCTCAACCCCACTCCACCCCCCTCCTCAATCCCTCCTCCCCCCTCCCCACCCCCCTCCTCCCCCCTCCTCACTCAGCCTCGACCCTGTCATGTTCCCTCCCCCTGGGAGGATTTATTTGGTTACCCTGAGTGATCATATATTATGGCCTGGCGTTGTCCCCTGGCAACCATCCAGCAAGAGACTGGTGAGGTTTGCCCACGCCCTCGCATAGGTAATGGACACAGCTGGTTTAAAGGCACAGTTCGTAATTGTGACAGGCAATCAAGCGTCACAGTGTTTAGGTAAGCTGAGGGTGGGGCTGGGTTGGGGGTTGAACGTAGTTCACAGTCAGGGATGTGGAGGCTTGGATTGACTCACTGTTCATCTGGGTGTAGTAAGTAGCAAACATATTTACAAGCTGTGTTCTGTTTTGCTTGTTTACAGGCAAAAGTAAACAAAACTTGTATCAAATGCAGCTGTCTGCTTCCATCACTGCTGGATTCCCTCCTACCCTGGCTGCCTGTCAGCCTCTCCCTCTCCCTCTCTCTCTCCCTCTCACCTCCCTGCCTACCCTACCTATGTTCCTCCAAGCTTGCCTGTCTCTCCCCATCCTTCCTTCCCTCCCTCTCAGCTTGTGTGCCTCTCCCTCCTTGACTCCTTGCCTGTCTCCCTACCATGCCTTGCTGCCTCATTGCCTATCTCTTTCCATATTTCTCCTCCTCTCCCACTCCCTCCCTCCCCATCTCAGCCTGCCCTTGCCTCTGCATCTCCCTCCTCCTCTCCCCTCCCCTCCCTGCCAGTCTGCCCCCCCCCCCCTCTCCATCTGTCTCCCCAGCCCTGCTACCTGCCTACCTGACTGGCTAGAAGAAAGAAGTCTCTGTACCTGGCTCTGGGGCCCTGCTTTTCCACCTGAGCAGCAGGTGTTTGTGTTTCGTGCCTGGGCTTCTGAGTGGTCATTTACCTCTGGCATGGAAACATTTACTTTACTCTCACTGCTGCCCAGTGCTGCCTGCCTGTACAAGGCCCTAATAAATAACAGATCAAGTGTTGAGCCAAAGAAGAGTCGCTCCAACGCATCCGCATCCTTCTATGCTCTTATCCCTCTCTTCTCTCCCCTCCTCCTTTTTCGCCTTCTCCCTGCCCGTCCGCTTCGCTTTCCAACTGTCATTTCTCGAGTCCGTCATCAGCCTCTTAGACTCAATCATCTGCTCCCTCTTTCCTGTCTGCCTTCTTCCCCCAGTCTCTCCCTTTCATTCCTTCCTCCCCCTCTCTCCCTCCGTCTCTGTTGCTCCCCTTGTGCATTTCCTTTCCTCCATCTCTCTCTCTCCTCTCCACCCCGTCCCCTCCTCCCCGGCCCCGCCCCTTCCTAGCAGCACATGGCCCTCGCACCACCTGAGCTAGGGATGTAGACGTTTATTTTCGTGAGGATACATTTTCTAGCATTCTCTGCCAGAGACAATATTATGCTGGAAACATACAGGTATTAACTGTTAAGATTTAAGATGATAAAATAAACCTGAGCGCTGGGCGCTGGCACAGTGTAACAGAGCTGCGACTGTGTGAGGAGAGTCTGCTAATGAAACAGGCTGAGCTCAATCACTAATAATGAGTCCAACTGCCTGCTTGTCCAGCTGACTTGCACCCCTTCATCTGTCTTCCACTCTTTGATTTCAAAGCAACATTCATTCACACTCATTTCCCCCTTTTGCTGCTGTTGCTGCCTGAAGCCAATCAAGGCCTACCTTTCACACACAGAGCATGCACAAGCTCTCCTGCTTGCGCGCACACACATGCACACACACACACGCATACATATACACACACACGCATACATACACAAACACATACACAGTCCTAATAGCTCTGTCTATCCTTTGACACACAAGCTCTAAACGTTATAAGGCTGTGTCCAGCTGATTAAAACACAGTTGAACTTTTTTATACAATTGAATGCAATTTGGATAATTGGTGTTTTGACTTGAGTTATTTTGTTATGTTTTTGTTGATAGTTAAGCACTTATACTGACATCCTGAAAAGAGTGTGTCGTTGGTCTGTATACCATCATGACAATTGCCGTCTCAGAAAGTAAGTCTGGATAATGAGCACCACCTTGTGGACAAATGTGATATGACATACTCTGATCACCAGTTGTCAAATCATTATTTGGTCAAAAGGGGGCCTCCAAGCACCAAACAAAAATATTAGAGGTCGTAATTGCTCTACGCTTATCTGTCAACCCTTACTGAGCTGAGATCCGATATATAATGGCCTTCAGTCAGACGTGGGTCACATCATTTACAGGGCATTTGATATGCTTCTTTATTCTTAGTATCTGCATGTTTAAGACCGATCAATTGGATATTTGACATGACACATTTACTGTAATCGAGTACTGCCCAGCCATTTGACAGTAATTATATTTCAACTAGGTTCTGGTTTCCTACCAGGTCCTGATTCATTCTGAGGTTAATAATTACGAGACTCGTGTTTCCCTGGAATAGAGAAACTGCTGCCCCTGTTCATGTACTCTTGGTCACTTTATGTTTTCTTTCACCATCATGGCAGCTGTAATGTCACTCTGACATACAAATACTACATTTATCTTTCAAGGGACATGACGCGGGATGTTTCCATACAGCCGTCACTGTGGGTGGAGCATTACTGTAGCCGCTGCCTGGGATTCAATGCAGAGAGAGAAGTACATATATCCTATGGATACATCCTACACGTCCGTAGTGAAGTTCCTCTTATCTGGTTCAACATCCGTCAAACACATTCTCATTCTTTTACTCGGTCTCTTACTTACTTGTCGTCTCTGTCTCTATCCGTGTCTCCTTCAATCAGTCAGTCTGTCTCTTTGTCGTTCGGTGACTTTCTGTCTCTCTCTTTCTCTCTTTGTCTCCGTCGCGTTTATCTTCTCTGTGGATTCCACTGAGAACAGCTTTACCACATGTTAATGAGATTACTATTTTTTGATGATGTCAGGCCAACATGGTACTGTCCCTTAGACCCAGCTTGCTGTCCCACTTTTCCTCAGGTCCGACTAGGGAAATTCACTTACGTCACCAACCCTCACTTCCCCATCCCTTTTCTGTTCTGAACGGGCTGTTTCTCCTCTGAGATCTGATCCGCGTCAATAGGTTCAGCCATAGGGAAATTCCCATATCCTGTTTCTAAAGGTCAGCTTCTGTATTTGAATTTTGTTTTGTTCTAAATTTAGACCTTGTCTGATGTTGTGGACAGTACAGCTTAATCTTGGTGGGACTTTCTGCTACTCACAAACTCCTCAGCCAGCAGGAACATATTGTAATTGATGATACCTGTTGTGATTGACCTCCCTCCTTACCAGTGTTTGTGAACAGTATGTAATAAATATAATCACCCTTCATCTTATTTTACCTCTCTCTTATTGTAAACAATATTCCAACATTTCATAAGGAGGAAATCACAACTAAAATGAAAGTCCCCTGAGATCATCATTCATTCTTGAGTGACTTTTAGTCGAAATCCCTGGTTCATTTCAAAGACTGAAATGAAAACGAAATTACGAGACTGGCGTTGTCTATCTGACGTTACGAAAGGACAACTTTCTTTTCAAACTTTTTAATTACATCTGTCCTGGGGTTTTATACAGGGAAAAACTAGGTTACTTGCTGCGTGACTTCCCGACGATTACGTCAGTCAAAAAAAACAAACTGGGACTAGCCTACTTTTCGGTTCACTGTAAAATAAAATATATATTTTTGCATTTGCAGTGGAAAGCGACATGTAGGAGAAAATACATATTGCTTTATCAAATAAGTAGGCTTCTTGGCCTACGTTAAATCCTAGATATATTATTGTGTACAGGAATAATGTCAGAATCACCATTAGCCTAACTAAAACGTGGAAACATATGTAGTTACGGTATTTACGGTAAATTGTGATGCAAGGGAGAGTTGAGTGTGTGGCCTCTCATTGGTCAATGACGTAACGGGGCGGAGTGTGATCGGCTAAAATACAGTGAAATCAATCTGAACTTGCAGATAGTTGATCAGTTACTACGGAGGAGAGACTTTAAACAAGACGCAAGTGATAAGAATAACGTGAAACGTTTGTGGATAACTGTAGGATTTTTAAACGAAGATTTTGTTTCACGTATCAGGCGTTATCAAGTTGAAAGTTATCAAAACTTGTTTCGAGTTATCCATTTTTTAAACCGTGGGAGAATCATGTACAAAGTGTGTCTCGTGTTGGTTTTGTTTGCCTCAGTCTATTCAGAGTCGGTAAGTTGAGCTTCGTACGCTACATTGTGTTTAGTTGTGGTACACTTTAAGATTGTTTTGTCTACATTTAATTGGGTTGCCTGACATGGATCGTGCTAAACAGACCATTCTATTCTGGACTCAATGGCAATTAATTGTAGGAGCGAAGTGCAATGGGGGCGATTACAGAAGCCTGGTCAACAAAACATGTAAACTTTATTGGGTTATTATATTGACCAGTTAATTAAAATATCTTTGTGTGGGAGGGAGGGGGGTTAGAAGCTGGCTACTATTATCCGCCGAGGGGCCCCGGGTGGGGGTAGCTGGCCTCACAACAGGCTTCTCCGATGGCCTTATCACAGACCAGTTACTTAGATTTGTTGGAGAAGCCACTTTGTTTAAATTGTCATTGTGCTATCAGGAACGTCTGTTCAGTACGCCCTTGAGTTCTTTGGACCAATGAAATACAGTACGAACGCAGTTATTTCCAGTACATCTTCTTGGAGGAGGACATAGTAAGTTGTAGGCTAATACATGTTTAATTCTGCAATGTCAGTCACGTGTCGATTCTAGATGTATTTTGCTTTAACGACGTTATGGACTACGTCCATGGCTAATGTGGACGCCATGGTCTTATACTACAGTATTGAGTTGAGTGTTTTCAAAACACCTGAGTAGGGCAGGACTGTCCTGCTGCTGCCTAATTGAATGAAGGAGGTGGTCATGTACGGGAGACCCCAGATTCTATTAGGTTATGGATGATTCCAGACTGAAGACGCATGGTTTACCGTACCAGGTGGGACTGACTCTCTGTCACCCATAGGTCCAGCTTGTCACATTGCCCACCTTCAAAACCCCCACACTGAGCTGTTACCATAAACACTGTACCCAATTAGTTGGGAGAGTGTGTTTTCATAGGAGATTCACTTAATTCCAGAGATGTTTCCACCCACAAACACACACTTGCACTCTCTCCTTACTAATCTCAACCAGCCAGGCAGCATTTGAATCTGTTACATTCCTCAGAGCCATGCAGGCTGCCCCTCGCCTGTCCTGCCCCCTCGCCTGTCCTCTCCCCTCTCCCTCTCCTTTTTGCATTTCCCCTGTGGAATGTGACCCCTTGCGACCTTGGCCGGCCCTCCGGGGGATTTTGCACACTTGGAGGGTTCTCAATGAACCAGCTCCTTTTCACTGCTGTCCCCCCCTCCCCGCAGACCCCAGACTGGCTTAGAGACACCAGGACAACACACCTCTGCTTTCTCACCAAATCTGCTCTCTGATCAATTGTATGACTCTGCTTTTCTTTATTCACCCGTCTCTCCTCTTTTCTTCTCATCCTCTGTTCTGTGATGGCTACTTTGCCCCGGCTATGACAACCTTTCCCCTCTCGCTCTCCCTCTCTCTTACCCCCCCATCTGAAGTGTGTGGTGGAATGCGATATTGAGGACTTGAGTCTAATCAATACATTCCATTGCTTTGACCACAGTAAGAGGAACAACAATAACCAAGTCCCTACTGAGATGGGAGAAATGAACGACTATCTTTGACTCAATAGACCGCAGTCCATGACTGAATGCTGAAACATGAAAATATAGTGAACCATGGAGTCGTAACCGATACCTGACTAATCTTCAGACTTATAAGTTCAGTAGCAGGACAAGGCGGACATCTTATCTCCAGCATTGTATGTTGACTTATTCTAGCCATGACTTCATAGACTGACGAGACTTGTGAATTTATGATCCAACTGCCTTTGTGCAGTTTTAATGGTTGTATTTCATGAACACAAAGTTATTTGTTATTTCCCTGATACCCGGTGTTTAGATTAGCCAATCATGATTTGCCTTCCTTTAGATAGCAGCTTGTTGATAGCTTGTTGCCTTAGTTGAGCCTTCAGATATTTGTTATGTCTTGTTGGAATGCTGGTTTTGAATTAAGCGTGAGATCATTTGCACAAGAAAATAGTATTTTTCTTTTTTTTTGCTTGATGGGATGAATTGAATGTCCCCAGCTATGAAAGGCAAGCTGTGGAAAGAAGAACATGATAAATAGTTTGGCCAGGATGTAATAATGGTTTGTGCATTGCTGTCCACTGGCCTATAAAATCCCTTTTGGAAGAAAGAATGTTAGCACAGAGGGAGGAGGGATTTGTCCATTGCTTGTTGCCAGAGAAGTTAAGAATCAGATGTTCTCCTCCCTGCTCTGCTCGAAGTGCTTGTTGGATGATGAGAGGCTGTGTCTCGCACAGGCCTCCGTGTCAAACAGATTTGGAGGAATTATTTTGTGGATTTCTGGAAATGTGAGGTTAAACACGTGAGGTGTTGGCGGAACACGAAACTTGAGATGTGCTTTTGTTTCTGTAGAGCTTGTGGAGGATCATTCAGCCTCAGGGTTGATGTTTGATGTGAGCTCTGGTTTTTCAGAGCTCAGTCTCCCCCCCCCCCCTCCCTGCCAGGCTCCAGGCTACTCCTGAGGCAGGGATACACTTTCTTTTGGCCAAATAGAGCAGTTTTGCAAGAAATGTGATACATGCTGTCAGCTGAGAGAAACAGATCAGCAATAGAACACAACTCATTACATTTTTACAACAGCATTTTTCCCATTTTTAGGGGATAATGCCCTGGAGAATTCAGCCTGACTTGGCTTACATCTGCTGCGCAGCACCTGGCTGTGTACCGGGGGGGGGGGGGGGGGTGCTGATCTTCAATCAGTTCCCAGCATGTTCACATCATGGTACGCAAAAATGCGCAACTGATCTGAAGGCAGCATCAAATGTTAGATAAACACACAGGCCTTGAGTTGAAGGCAGTATGTACTCATGTAGGCAGTAGTGCACAGTACATCCCCACTTGTGGTGTGGTCTTTTTCTTTCCAGTATGTCTCTCTCGCTTGCTCGCTCTCTCATACAATGCCGCTAAGGGAACCGAGAACTGTAGCCTGATGAAGTGTTTTTTCACTGTCAGTGGTGCCTGACAACAAATGCTCCTTTGACATCAAAGACTCACTGTTCTAGCAGTGTCTGCGTGTGGGGGGTCTAAGTCACTTCTTAAATGGACCACTGCTGGCTTAATCACTCAGCCTCTGTGGCCTCCTGCTCAATAGACAGGGTTTCTAACGGGGTTGGGTGGGACCAGGATAAAGCCCACATATGTGAGGTATGGTTAGTTACCAGACCTTTCCAGAACAGGGCCAGTATTCACACAATCTCCCAGCAGGACTGCTGTGAATCTAAGACCAAATTAAAAAAAAATCTTCGACCTGTTCAAGAACAGCACTTCCACTCTAGAGATTCTTTACGAATACAGGTCTTGACCAGAACAGTTAAGTAGCTAGCTAGCTCCTGAGGAATGTGATCCTGCCTGTATAGAGCTGCTTAACTAGCCTACGTCCAGCATTCCTCACGCCCTGAACCATAACAACACCAGCGCACACAGAATAGCTTAGCTAGATGTGTTGGACTGCATGGTTAGGCCTGTTTCACTGCATTCTACATTCTTTAAAGTAATGTCATGCCAGAAGGACTTTTTAGGATTGATCTCTTCTGATGCTATGATGGCTTCCACTGTTTAAGTTTCCACATGCTCTGAACAGCATCACTACTCTGTAACCTGCCTGTGCCCATGTAAAGCTTGTGGCTTCCCTCGGTGAGTGGGCTGAGAAGGAGGCCTGAGATGGTAGTTCCCTGTCAGGGTCTGTCTGACTCACTGATCCAATAGGTCAGGACATTCTAATGCTGTGACTCATACAACCGCTGACCCTGCACTTGGCCTCGTCGGAGGAGGAAGAGGAAGTAGCCAATAAGCATCTGATAAGATCAGACACAGTAGTTTTTTTTCCCCTCAGGATGTGGCCTAATCAAATTCACTTAACCACCAG
Source organism: Osmerus eperlanus (assembly GCF_963692335.1). NCBI lineage: Eukaryota > Metazoa > Chordata > Actinopteri > Osmeriformes > Osmeridae > Osmerus > Osmerus eperlanus. Next base: position 22,074,002 of record NC_085018.1, read on the forward strand.
AGATTGAATCAACATGGCTGTCTGTCTAAGGCGTGCGAGTGGCCCTGCTGTTTGTGACAGTGACCAGACGTCATCTGCGTCACGTTGATGACGGCTCAGATGTCCCAGTCAGGCTCTTGGAGCCTGACTGGGACATTGGCGTCTCCTGAGTGGGGCCGCTACTGTGCCTCTCGCATGCGGCTAGGTGGGAACACCGAGCTATAGATAGCCTGGGCGGAGGGGGAAGACATCTGGAGCTCTCTCGACCGAGGTAACGGAAGGGGCCCTCAGCTTATCCCTGGCCATTCATGGTTACCACGGTGGAGCTATTCCACGGCTTGGTAGTCATTGATGGCAAGGGGTCCTTTTTATTATGGTTGTTTCAATTGTCAGGCATTTTAAGTGCCACCAAAATGAGCACTGAAATCTGCGTTCTGATTCGGTCCAGTACATACCAGTCTTATAGGTACCGGTGCCATATTGGCACCAGGTTTTGGTACCCAACCCCAGTCCTGGTGGAGCTTATTCATGGCTATCAAGACTTTTCCGAGGGCCCTGGTGGAGCTGCATCAATGACGAGCAACATGTAGGCCCCGCCACAGACGAGGTGAAGAGGGCATCCCGTGGGGTGAGCCGCAGACACAATGTGTGGCGCAAATCCAATTGGCAGCGAGAGGAAGAGGGAGGTGACACTGTAATTCGGTATGACCTGCAGAGATGCCATTGACCCCCCCTCTCTCTCTCTCCCCTGGCCCACTCTCCCCCTAGACGCAGGCTGGGAACCTTGAACACTATCCTCTTAATGTATGGGGAAATAAAAAGTGGGATTGTTAAACTGGGTTTGTGTGGTTGATATTTTGGCAGTTTTCAGGTCTGTATTTTGTGGTTGGCATATTGGCATGTTGTCATGAGTCCAATAGGGTCTGGGTGGGATAGTTATGTCAATGGGTTCATTTTGTACAAAACTGAAGTACTAGTTTGTGTGTGAATGGAGCAGATGCCTTCCTAAGGCTGGCAGATGGACGGATTGGGGGGCTGTGGAGGAGGGCTTAGCTACCTTGTTAATTGATATGCTCTTCAAGCACCCGGAGGCATTGTTGCCCTCTATAGAGCCCTGAACTGACTGACTGCCTTTTAGCTGGGGAGGGGGAGGGTGGGGGCTGTAGCAGGGGTCCTGGATGGTGGTGAGATGGGGGTGGGCTTCAATCCGTCTTTGAAAAGCTAGGAAATATAGCCTAGCCTTGTAAACAAGCCAGAGTTGTCTCTATGCGACATCAGCTTTGAACAAACCATCAGAAAGGATAAGGCTGCCTTCAGTCTTCCTTTCGTCGGTTGGATGTGCAGAGAAGGAGGGGTTGGTGGGTTAGGCCTTGTTGCTAAAACCTTCAGACAGGGTGTTTCCATGTGAAGAGCAGGTGTTCCAACCCGGACCCCTTCAGCCTTGGGCTGGTTCCTGTCTCCACGTCTGAGGAGAGGGGAGCAGACGACCCAGAACTGTTGACACGCTGTGGAGGGGCGGCCACAAAGAAGTTTGTTTTTCTACTTTTCCGTCCGTCAGCGCGTGGCTTCTAGAGTGTGGTCTGGTTTCTCAAGATCAGCTGCAGCACATTAAGGAGAACAGGCGGCAATTCCTAGTCTCGGCCATTTTGACTTGTTTTCAGTCTTGTCATCAGGGCTCCTAAGATGGCAGACGCGTCCGGTTCTGTTCCCTTGGCTTCAAGTTGAGTCAATGTTCTAAGCGCTCAACCGGGTGGGGGGGGGGGGGGGGCGGGCATGGTGTAAAGGCATCCGTCTTCTATTTTAAAGTAGGCTGACTATCAAATTAGTTTTAGAACTCTCCATGGGTAATAAACTTAACGTGATCATTTTCACAGTGGCTCGTTTGTTTACTCTCCAGGCCCTAGTCACCCAACCTCAACCACACGCCCCACACTGCTCCACTGTGCCCTGTAGCAGGCCGCGGCCTAGCTTCCGACCACGGCCTGGCCATTGTGCCAGCAATCCGGTGGAGGGTTGATAAGAACGTTGACTGTGTGTGCTGAGGAGATTTCAAAGGGTCTCCTGTGCAATACGAGGTGACGGTAGAGGGTAAAGACCAGCACTGATAGAACCAGTATGTGTTGAGAGGCTGGTTTCTCCCTGTCAGGTCGGGTTGGAATATACCCCAGATCTGATAAAGCCTGACATTCATCAGGCCAGATAGCAAGACGACGAGATCAACCAATCAAGGGCCAGGATCTCGGTTTCGTTTTGAGAGCAGAGCTGGAGTAGTGCTGACATGGTGTGCTGTAGTGGACGTGGTTCTGTGACCACCTGGGCAGCGCCAGGCCAGCATGTCCAGATCTGCAAGTTCATCAACAGTAGACCAGAGACATGTTCACTTCATGGAGATTATGTAATTATGGCAGTGTAGGTTTTGAAGCTAGCACAAATAGTTCAGATGAATGTGTGGTGTGTGTTTAAGCCATGAAATGGATGACTCACCAGTGAGTGAATGTTTAGCTGTTCCAGTCAGTGAAGCACTAACCTAGTCTTACTGAGGGGATGAGTGTTGCAGTGACTGGATGCCGATAATAAAAAAAGGGCTGTTTAACCAAGTGACTGAGGCCTGAGTCAGAAGGCCTGTCCTGGCACGTAGCGCTGAGGTCTGATATGAAAGGCAGGGGGGAATGAAGTCAAGTCACCATTTTAGAAGAGGATTAGCCTTTAGCACACAGCAGTACCTGACTGTTTGTGAGGGACCTAACCCCTGGGCGCTCGAGGGAAGAGTCGCAGCGGTAGACAGCTGTGGGGTTGTCTGGTCTGCGCTGAGAGCAGGGGTGTTCAGCAGAGCTGCACCTTAGTGCGAACAGAAGCTTAGAAAATGTCCGTCCACTTAAAGCCTGTAGCTGCCTGCCTGGCAGCAGTTGCAACAATGGGCATTACCTTCCCTTCCCTCTAGTCAAACACAACTGGAAGGGCTTGGGGATAAGCCTCTAGCCACATGATCGAAACCGAAGTGTTTCAAGGGCCAGTCACCAGTGCAGTAGCCTGGGGCCCTGCCCTCAGGTCAGTGTTGCTGTAGCAGCAAGATCTCTCGACATGAAGAGTCCAGAGCTCAGAAGCCATTGGGCCCCTCCCCCCCCCAATGGCGGGGAAGGTTGATGAGGTCGTTGGCTGGTTTGTGTGATGGTGAAGTGCCCGGGCTCTCTCTTAATGACTCCTTCTTACTGCAGCTTCCTTCACTTTCTTTAACTACTTTCTTTTCTTCTCCGCAATGGACGGCTGTAATGTTTTAGACTCGAGAGAAACTGCTCAGCCAACTGTGTAAAAAAAACCTTTTAATCGCTCCTTCACAATTTCTTATTTTTTGTTCTTCTTTTTCTCCTTCCTTCACTCCCCCAGCATAGTTCTCTCTCTTCCTCACTCACTGTTGGACAATGAATAATGCATGACTGTCTCTTTTAATGACAGACAGTCATGGCTCACTTGTTTGGTAACACTTCTCTGGCTGGACAATATGTACCATGTCTGCGGTCTTGTTCCATGGTCAGTAGTTAGAGCCTGCCGTGTATGAGCAAAGTCTTTGAAAAGAGTGTCCAACCACTTGGTCTCTTGTATGTGATGTAGTGAAAGACTACAGGTCTCAGGAACACACTGACATGCATACATACTACATGCAGTCTGCATGTCTCTGTCCTTGTTCTTTCAGTTCTGCCTAAATGTAAACAGATTTAATCAATTACTGAAGTCTAATCCCCTCTACTCTTCCCTGCTCCACCCTGGCCTGTATTTAGCTTCCTTTGCATTTGCTGAAATGCTAATGAGATGGGTCTATTCAATAGACTTGCGGTTTAATCTTGTTCACGGGGCTTGCACAAATGGTCAATGAAATTAGGTGTGTTAATGTGATTAGGGAAGGTTGATGTCTCAGTGATGTTAAGCCCCCTAGTAATTAGCTTAGGTTAGGGCCATAGGGGTCAGATGGGTCAGTGGTTATGGAGTCGGGCTATTAATCAGAAGGTTGTTGGTTCGATTCCTGGCCATGCCAAGTGACGTTGTGTCCTTGGGCAAGGCACTTCACCCTACTTGCCTCGGGGAGAATGTCCCTGTACTTACTGTAAGTCGCTCCGGATAAGAGCATCTGCTAAATGTAAATGTAATTATTGGGGGGGGTGGACTGGGGGCTGGGCAGGGGTCGTACCGAAGACATTGTGGTGGAAAGCCTGTGGTGCTTCAAAGTGTTTCTATATCCTCTGTTGCTACTAGTCTGTCTCCCTAGATGTCTTGAGTGTGTGTACTTTTGTTGAGGGGGGAGAGAGTGTATCTCTGCCTCTAACGGGCGTGTGTTGGTGCTAGCAGGTGCGGGAGACTGAGACATGGATGCCCATGAAGACTACTCAGCCGGCAGAGGTGACGCAGGATGACATCGCTGGGTCCGGAGCCTCCACCACTGCCGGACATTCTGATGACTTCGGCTTCACCGATGACGACGAAGATGAAGAAGACTACGACACGTACGGCAGGGACTTCTTTGAGGACGCGGACGATGAGGACTACGAGGATGAAGAGATGTCTGGCTCTGGAGACGGAGGTTGGTGTTCGCTAGTATTCAACTTTTTCTTTAGATCGCTTTCACGAAAGCAGGATGACATGGCAAATGTGTTTTTAAACAGATGGAACCAGTTACCAGAAGTGAAATGTAAATGTCTAAACGTCTTTCTCCTCTTTTGTACACAGTACCCACCGTCACCATCAACAACGACAACACCCATCCATCTTCAAACGTAAGAACTTGTGCTTGTCCTGCTCCCCTTCTGGGCTTTCTTTTAAAGGTTAAGTGATACGATGACTAATCCTCCGCTTCTCGTATTTGTTCTCCTGCAGCCCAACATTCATGAGAACAAGATCCCAGAGCTGGAGGTTCCCTTCAGGCCCAGGCCCAGGCCCACCGTCAACGACATCGATCTGGTGCGGAACCGCAACGAGGTCCTGGTGAGAGCCGAGCCGCCGCAGCAGGAGGAACACCCCTCCAACGTCCTCATGTCCCACGCTGGCAGCGAGGGGCTCTTCAACAAGACGGAGATCCTAGCAGGTGAGTCCAGACATGTGGCGTCCGTTAATCAGCATTTGTGTTGGAAAGTGGGGAAAATAATCCCGCCATCGCCACTACCATTTGCCGAACACTACGAAAAGTTTAGTTTAAGAAAGTGCCGGTATGTGTGCTGTGCGACGCTAACCCTGAGGCCTTTTGGTTTTCAGCAGTGATTGTGGGCGGAGCTGTGACGCTGCTCTGCGCCGTTCTCCTCATAGTCTTCCTCATCTACCGCATGAGGAAGAAGGACGAGGGCAGCTATGACCTGGGGAAGAAGCCCATCTACAAGAAGGCCCCCACCACAGAGATCTATGCCTGAACACCGAGAGGCCCCACCCCAACCCGTCCTTTAGGACCATGAACCCATAAACCCCCCTACCCCGCAGTGCCTATCAGAATCCCCCCCATCTTTGCGTCTTTCTGCCAGTAACAACCCCAGGAGAAAAACCATGAATATCTAGACTGCTTCTCCTCTTGACGCCCACCAGGATCCAACTCTCCCTCTAGTCCTGATGTCATCCATTTAGACTCTCTCTCACAAGTCTGAAGCTGCACCCTTGTCTACCAGAGAGAGAGAGAAAGGGAGAGTGGGACAGGACCATTTCAGCTGCCAAAACAGTGCGGTACATGTTTTTATTTTGTTTTTCAGTTTCCTTTTTTGACTTATTTTTGTGTCCTGCCCAAGTGAAAATTGGACAATTGCTAATTGTAGAAAATTCAGTGCTGTACAAACTTCCACGCCCCCTTCTTTACCCCTCCTCCTCCTCTAACACACCTGTAATACACTAACACAGCTCAACCTCCTCCTCGCCCTCAGAGGGACCAATCACATTACAGATATTAGTCCTGTTATTTATTCACCCCAACCCCCTCCACCATCCCCCCACCCCCTTACACACACACACACTCTTCTCTGAACCTTGTATTGGCAGAGGTACTGGTGCTGCAGAAGTCTGTTACTGTGGCAACCGAATTTAATTTTTGTTTTAAATTGTCGTCTTTGTTTATTTTACATTTTAAGAGTTCATGTGCAGTGAAATCTCAAGCTCAGTTCTCAACAAAATATTTTTGTGGAAAATAAATCCATTTTAAGATCAGGTTATGTTTGAAGTGAATTCCAAGATTGAGTGACAATATTACGGTACAAAAGTGCTAAAAGCCTCAACAAAACAGATGTGGTTGGGATATATCTATCTCTAGGGTGTGTTTCTAGGTTATGACTTGGACTGGACACAAACCAATATGCTGTTGCAAGAAGACAAACCCACATTCCACAAACGGACATGTGGCTCAGTGATATAATAGACTCTGCTTACTAGTATAATCAGGTCTTCTTGTAGACTAGAGACTATGCTTTATTTGCAGGGTATGTGCCTGTCAGGTAAGCAATGTTAGCAGGTTATGGGATCTACTCTTGTTAAGACACACGTTAACAGATTAGGGTGTCCATGGCTTGTCTGAGGTGAACAGGTCATGGGTTCAATCTGAATCTAGTTGACTGTAAATGCAAGTAATGGGTCCTTTGCCTGTCCGTTATTGCTATATAATTAACATACTGTAGTTTGATGGCTGTAGTCACTGCACACAGATTGTGGGCTTCCAGGGAACTGTAAATATCCATTTGAATAAAATGTTAAACTTGGTACTTAGCCATTTCCTGGCAGATTTCTATTTACCAAATATTTAAATGCCAAATTATTTCTTTCTTTCACCCCAAAACGCATAGTTTAACACAATCTACTGTTAAACACTTGGAATGATACGGCCTTCTTCAAGCCTAAGAAGCCTAGTTGGAAACGCTTGTTTTTAAAACTACCAATGCTTGTACTAACTCTTCCTGTGTCCGCTCTCAGTGTTTTTAATAGATCACCTGTTCCTTTTTTTAATTTTTATTAATTTAACTGTCAAATATTTTATTGCCTTTCAGGTTGGGGCATTTCCCCCTTTAAGCTGTTGTATATGTGATACATTTTATATACACTAGTTCCAAGATTTTCTGAAGCAAATAGGTTTGAAACAGGTTTTTTTAAGTTGATATATCTTTTAGACCTTTTTTTGAAGCAGTATATATTTATGTTTTGTAGAAGGATTTGCTGTTGTTGTTCAGGGGACTTGAGTTGAACCATGTGTCATTTGCATGGAGAAATAATCTGCTGCTTGTTGTCACAACATGATGTGAATCATTGATCGAGTGGAGAAGTCAATGAATCATTGGCTTCTGCATGCAGGTTCTGATTTATTTGGAAATAAAGCTATTTTTATGCACATTAACATTTTAATATCTTTGGTTTGGAGTTTTGTCATTTAAGGTTTTAGTGGGGTGTGATGTGAAACGTTGAGCTTAATGTAAGTCGTGTGTGTGTGTGTAGGATGGAAGGGTTGATTTAGTGGCATCAGGCTCGTCCCCCAGGATGCTCCAGGCTCATAGACTCCCAGGCTCCCAGACTTGACTGATTGTCCTCCCTTCTTTTGTGTCATGTCTCACCCGGGGCCCCAAAGCAGAGGCATGATTACATCAACCAAGACTGACTTTAGTTATTAAACAAAGCAACACCATAGCTGTTCAGATCTTTCTGAACATTCCAGTTCACAACATTCTGTACTCTGTACATGCTCTAGACTATATTGGATTTCTAAGCTACAGTATATCACCATTTGGAATAAATAAAATATTTAGGTTCAATTTAGACGACACACCTGATACCTAACCAAGTAGTTATGTTTGCTTCCTGGTGCACAATATCCCACCATTTTATGGAGTGTCTATTGTCCAGGTGTAGTACAGTGTCTGCTGTGATACTTGACACTCCTGTATAGCTAATATAGAGGACAAGGAAGTTGAAGTATTTTTACCAATACACTGGCTCTTTTGAAGTTGACCTGGACTGAAGCCAAGTAAGGGTTGAGGGAATAGGTTGGGGCTGGATCTGAGGCTGAATTTGGGACTTGGGCTGGGCTGGAAGGAGTGAATAGCAGGGTGTAAACTCCACCCTATTGTGTGAGGCTTTCAGCCCTAAAGTACATTTTTACCGTCACCTGTATGAGTTCTGTTTTTCCCAGAAGCGAAGGCAGGTAACTGCATGTCCCCCCGCCCCACCCTTCCTGACTTACTGTCAACAACATACGAGCACAAAATACCCTCACCAGTAACCCGTCAGTAACCATAACAACCAACAACACAAAGGAGGGAATATTCTCACACAAAGTTCCATCTAGACCTGAGTAGTTACATTGATGTAATCAGCTTTGAAAAAAATACTATAACCTAAACAATTACAGAAGGCCTCACAACAATCACATGGAATTCCATACTAATAACACACACTATATTAACACATGGTAACCCTTACATACATACATTATGTTGACCCCAGAACCCAAAGCAATACAGAAAAGCCTCACAACTAATTAACAGCCTCCCAACACAGCATTACACAATGTCAAATACAGAATACTGTCACAAAGTTTCAATACAAGAGAAATCTGTCAAAAACTTGCACAACCTTTCAGTTATTTTCAGTTTTGATAGTTTGAAAACCACCACATTCACAAGGCAGGGAGAGAAATGAGTTAGGGGAATTTCCAGTGTGTATGCTGCCAATCGGTGCATGACATCCAATCCTATCAGGTCTCACCCACTGAACATCTCCATAAGAAGAGTTATAATTGCATAAGCCTCATGTCAACATCTTTATCAGGACTTTGAACCTATATCCCAGAGTGAGACAGGCTTGGACAAGCCAGGATTCCAGAACGGGACGTCTCTCATATCTATGTGAAAAGATTTTTTCAAACCTGTTGAATTTGACGTCACTGTATAACCTTTGTGTGTATGTTTCATGTGAAGCTTCCTTATCAGAAGTAAGAAGTGTACTATTTTCCTATCTCTTTACATTTGCATTTGTCTTTTCAAAAACTGTCCTTGTCCTTCTAAATGATCACAACAAACCTTTACAGCCATGTTGTTTCTACAATAGATACATATCATAGAGGCAATTTGCAGATCTACAGTCAAGTTTTGGCAATGACAAATGTGTGTGCGTTTTGCTGGTTTGCTGGTTCAGTATTTGAGATTTTTTTTCTCCACGTTTCTATAGAATACTGGAATCACAATACGGCACATTTCATATTTCAATATATGCAAATAGTCCCCTCTTGTACAGCAGTCAATCTGCTCTTAAAATCCAATCAGAATGATAGAGTGATTTCACCTGGCTAGAACTAGTTCACACTTTCCCCTGTGCTGATGATATGACTTACTGAAATTATGTTAGCAGTCATTTTATGCCAAGGCCCAGCAAGCTTTGCAAACACAAAATTTGTCGCTCCCAATACTTTGGGCCACGGCTGTAGGTTCCAGAATGCAAACATTATGATGATAAAAGTTGTCTTGGTTATGATTCTAGAACCACTGACACTCAGTCCTGTTGGGTTATCTATTGTTGATTGCTTTAGAATAGCAGAACAGGCCAGATCAGGCCACAGCCCACCAGGCAAGACCAGATCAAACCAGCCAGAGCAGGCCAGCTGAAGACAGACCAGGCAAGGTTAAACCAGATCTAGCCAGGTTGGACTTGACCAGACCAGTTTAAACCGGACCAGACAAGGCCAAGTAAGTTTTATGCTGATAACTCCTGCTGGCTGACCCTCAAAGGAAGTCAAGGATAAAGGCTGTCCACACCACCAGGCGTCAGAGGTCCAATGTGGATAGATTCCTGGAAATTATATATTTTATGTAGTAGAGTATGTGTTCTGAGTTCTGACACAACATCCTGTTTAGTTACTGAATCACACATAGGTCAGTCACTTCCTTGATAAACAGTTATACACTCACTATATAAACAAAACAAAGTACAGAATCTTTTTTTTTTAACCCTTGTGTTATCTTCGGGTCATTCTGACCCATCAGTCATTGTGACCCACCGTCGTATTGCGACAGATTTACCGCATACAAAGACAAAGTGAAGCATTTTCTTTTAACCGTTGGGCTGTCTCAGACCCTCCACATTGCAAAGGTTAAAAGAAAATTATTTTAATTTGTTTTTGTATTGGGTAAAATTGGGTAAACACAACGATGGTTCGTTATGAACCTTTGGGTCATGTGACCCGAAGGCAGCACGAGGGTTAACTAGAGATGTTGAAATAAAGAACGGAGAGGTCAAGGTTGGGATAAATGAAACACTAACCTCACAATAAGACAAAAGACGGCTCCAGTCCCCTTCCATCGTGCCATTGTGTTTCGACAGTCACCAATAAAAGGTTACTTTTATTCGCCTCAGATAAGGACAAAACAGAGGCTTCAGTCAGACAGAACAGAATACACAGGCGCATGCACACACACAAATGGACACATGGAGACACACACCCCAAAACTCGCCATGGTAACTCTGTTGATTGATCTGCATTGCCCACACCAGCTACTACCCACAGCTCGGAGACAGGGGATGAGGGAGGGTGGGTTCGTTTTCATGGAAGCAATGAACAGGAAGAGACAGGACAGCACTGGGTGTGTGTTTTAATGGCAATTAAAAAGAAGAGACACACATGTCCCATTTTTGTGAATACAACATCTCTAATCTCCTTATCTCTCTCTCTTTATACCCCCCCTCTCTCCATATTGTTCTCCCTCACTCTACCTCGCTCTCTCTTTTAACACATCCCACTGTCTTTCTCTTTGTAACATTTATCTACATCTTCCTACTATCTATCCACAGCCCCCCCTCTCCCTCCTACCCTCCCCCCTCTACACCTCCCACCCCCCACTCCCTCACCCAGCACAAGGCCCAGTTGCCTGGGTGCAGGCCGAGTGAGTACTCCCCCAGTCAGTCACAAGCTCTCTTTTGTCTCCATGCAAAAACCAAATTCCTACCAACCTCTGACACAGTCAGACACACATTCCTTTCCAGGCAACAATGAGGGCTTTTGTGTAGCATGCTGCCTGTGTTTTCTTTTCATTTTTATTGCTTTTGAACTTCTTGTATGGAGAATTTAATCATCTCTTCTCTGGTTTGGGTCCGTTTTTGTACAGCTCAGTGTGCATGTGCGTGTGCGTGTGTGTGTGTGTGTGTGTGTGTGTGTGTGTGTGCAGTATGTGTGTGTGTGTGTGCATGTTGACTCCCCCCACATGCCAAAGGCAGAGACATAAAAATGCATGCAGGCACCTGACTTCATCGGTGGATATGATATTGTAGTTTTCCTAAGCCTTGGGGCTTGTTGATGCTGAAAATAGTAGATAAGAGAAGACATAAAGAGATATGTGAGACATAACGTAATGCAATTAGTTTATCTCTACTGTTCTCCAACTCACCCAACCAATCCAAAGCTAACTTTTAAAGTGTAGAGTGAACATTGGACCCCTTTATTGGACCACACAGAACGAAGGGCAGTAATATGACAGCAGCCACCTGTTTGCTTTTCCTAGGATATTCCTACCAGCTCTACACAAACTCATATAATACAGGGAGCCTGTAACAGCTCCCAGCCCCTGGCCTTGGCCCTGGGCAGCCCCTTACAAAGACAGAGCTGCTAGTCTTTGTGGAGGTGAGTCTTTTGAAGCTCTGACAGGACAGGTATAAACCTGTCATTCTGCTCAGGCAGTTTCACAGGTGCAGAGAGAGAGACAAAGCTAGACCTTGGAGAAAGAGAGAGTGCAATCATGTATAGTGATGTATTCAAATATTATTAAGATATAAAACTATAAAAAATAATTTTATGTACAGTGGACATTTACATTTCAAAACATATATATTTCATAAACCTAATAAGGAACATGATAAAAAACAATTATGTGTCCCTCCAATGTTTTAAATGTTTTGGTCCAGAACCAGGCCCATTCCCAGAAAGAGATAGTGGATAATACATGCTATGATCATGTTTGGGAATATAAATCATAGCCTCTGTAACCTCATGCATAACACACACACACACAATGACTCAACAGCTATTAAGAACATCTGAAAATGTAGAGCTGGTTGGTTTAGAATGTCTAGTTACATATAGAGTAGTGTGTGTTTGTGCAGAGAGGAAGAGGAGCATGAGGGCCACAGAGCAGAGCAGGGTTATGCCTTGACAGTTACTCTGAGCCCCAGAAGCTGCTTAAGCAGGATTAGGGGGGGGCATAGTCATTACGGTGTCTCAGTGAGACATACAGACAGAGCTGTACAGTGCTGAGTGCGTGTGTGTGCTACTGCTACTATTACCTGAGTGACGCACTATCAGAAATGAGAAGTAACAAAGTACAAATACTTTGTTACTGTACTTAGGTTTTTTCTGGTATCAGTAATTAACTTCACTATTTATTTTTCAGACAACTTTTTGATTTTTTTTTTTCCAAAGGTTGAAAAACAAGTTTCCAAAGGTACATTTTTTTTTTTTTTTTAAGTTTACAAAACCTAGGAACTTTGTTGTGTCATGTTGTGCTTGTTATTTTGGGAAAAATGTTTCTAAAGGTTGAAAAAATATTTGCAAAAAAAAGTTTTGGGAAAAAAAGTTTTGAAAGTTTAAGAAATATTTGGGGAAAAAGGGTTTAAAAAAAGTTTCAGAGGTTTAAAAAATATTTGCAGGAAAAAGTTTCGGAAAAAAAAGTTTAGAAAGTGGAAAAAATATTTCAGTAGAGTTTTCTGGTATCAGTTCTTCACTATTTTACTGACAACGTTTTACACTACTAAAACAGGTAGTGGTAACCACTATTTTTTACTTAAGTATATTATGTCATGTTCTTTACCTTAACTTAACTGCTATTCATAGTCAGAGTCTTTTTAATTATGAATATCTGTACTTCTACTTGAGTGAAGGATGTGTGTAATTTTGCCATCTCCACTCACTACGCACATCCCCCCAAACCCCCCCCCCCCCTCCTAAATACCACATGACTTTCTCATTCAAACTGGCATCATCTTTTTATCTTTTCCTCTCTCTCCACCTCTGTCTTACCATTTCCTGTCACTTATTCAAATTTCGCCTCTCTCTCTTTCTCTCTTACTTTCTATCTTGCATCTCTCTTTCTCTCTGTCTATTTCTTCAGCTCTGTTTTCTGCCTGTGTTTTTCTTTTTTCCAGTTTTTTCTTTTCCCAAAACTGAGTCATGCGACTGAGAATAAACTCCACGTACCTGAACTTTGCACTACCTAACCCGTTCCCCAACCCTGCCCTATCACAAAGTTGTGCCTGGGAACTAAACAAACACACGTCACTGCAAAAAAGCTAAGTTCTCAGTCGAAACACATACACACGTACAAAACTCTGAGTCTGATAAACAACCGAATAAATGGCTATCCAATCCGTTATCATCACACATCGTTAAATCACTCAAGCAGGGAGTGCGTCTCTCCTGCTGAACAAACATGCAAGTCAGATCCCAGGGGACAAGAGTCAGAGCTCTGCTAAAGTCATCTAGTCCTGTCCTCCTCTACTCCCTTGAAGGGAGGAGAACAAGTGCACATGTCAGACAGAAGGGTAGCAGATCAGAACTCAGTGGGGGATGAGACTCAGCCGCCATAACTTCCTGTGGGTAGGTCAGGTCAGGGGTCAAGGGTCAGGGGGAGAGGGAGCGCAGTAAATACAGTGTGTGTGTGTGTGTGTTGATAAGCAGTCCTGGGAAGAGGAGGGAGCAGAGGAAGGGGAGAGGGAGGGAGGGAGGGTGAGGAGGAGGGGGTGGGGGAGGGGGGGTGGGGGACAGGGACGGGGAGGGGGGAGGGGAGGAACATAGCAGCGACTGGGGAGACGGAGGGAGGAATGTCAGGGGGAATTATGAAGGAATGGCCGGAATTTCCTGAACAGGAACATTGGATGGCCTTCACAGGACAGGAAGTGACCATCTTTGCTGGCTTATATAGAAAGGACACACATTACATACATGAACAATATAATAGAATAGTTAATATTTACATTACACAGAAAGTCAGTGATTCACACACTGGACCAAGCTGACGGCAACTGGTGACTGACTAACTCTGATGAGATCACATCACACAATGGATCATATCTTTTGATCTCCTCGATCCTTCAGTCAACAAACAGGATTTCTAAATGTCTGACATAGGTTAAATAACCACTGATTAAGAGTTGAGGGACAAAAGGTACATGGTAGGCAGGAAGTTAGGTAGGTAAGAAGGTAGTGCAGGTAGGCAGAGGAGGTAGGTAGGCATGTAGGTAAAGTTAAGTTGTTAGGCAGGTAGGTAGGTAAGTAAGTGGGTAGGTAGGTAAGTAGGTAGGTAAGGAAGTGGGTAGGTAGGTAGGTAAGTAAGTGGGTAGGTAGGTAGGTAGAGTTGGTTGGTTGGTAGGTTGGTAGAGTTGGTTGGTAGGTAGAGCTGGTTGGTTGGTAGGTAGGTATGAGGTAGGTGGGTAGGTAGGTAGATTTGGTTGGTTGGTAGGTAGAGTTGGTTGGTTGGTAGGTAGGTAGGTAGGTAGGTAGGTAGAGTTGGTTGGTTGGTAGGTAGGTCTCAGTCATTCATGGAAATGGCTGTTGCCAAGCTTTACCTTGTCCTGTCCTGTCCTGCCCTGTTTTGTTTTGAGCACTAAGGTGTTGGATAAACAATGTATTTGTGGGAGGGTTGGGGGTGGCGATGAGTATGTGTGTGTCTGTATGTGTGTGTGTGTGGAGAGGTTAGGCCCATAGTCAATAGTCAGGCATTGTGTGAAGAGAGGGCTTTTAGGACCTGGTGTGATTCTGAAATCCACAGCTATGGCTTCTTTGTGCTTTGGACGTGGGTAGAGGGATCCCTTTGCACTTTCTGAGGTATTCTGATGTATCGTTTACCTCTCAGATTGCTCTAGGGACACAATACACCTCTTGCACCCATAACACACCAGCCTGTGATAAGGGAAGGGTCGGGTTACTGTGGGCTAGTGGGGGAGGGGGTTGACCTTTCCATAGCAACAAAAGATTATGCTTTCATGAACAGCGAGAAGCTTTGACTGGTGCTGCTGTGACCAGGATGTAGACAAATAGCTATAATAAACTACAAGAAATAAAAAATAATTAATAAGATGCAGAAGAAATTTTGAAATGTTTCTCGTAAACTGGCCCTCCCACCACATCACATGCTGGCATGGGGTGATGTGTGTCCACACCTGGACAGACACGTGACCAGCATGGATACCTACTGTATCGACCAGATGTCAGCTGAACAGCCTGTGTTTGTCGTTCCACAGAACGGGCACAAAATAAGATGGAACTACTTCACATGCGCTTCATTTAGTTCTATTTAGTGCCAACTGACACAACCAAAGTAAACAGGATCCTTGTGGTGTGTCAAACAAGATAGCACCTCAAGTCTTTATTACTATGAGTCGACATTTTTAGACCCAGGTGTCTTCTGCTGCCTGAGGTCTGAGAGCAGAGAGGGAGGGGGCCATGAGAGGAGCTGGATAAGCCCAAACTCTTATGTCCACATGGATGCAGCACGCAAACCCACCTCTTCAAACACACTCCTCTAGTCCGCATAAATATTTTCCTCGGCCCGGAAAATCCACCCAGACTGAAAGGAAGCTGTGTAGAATCAACGCGTAGAATCAACGTTTAATTTGACGAATTCTTGAAGATGGGGAAAAGCTGCGGTTTATAAGCCTGAGAACTGCTGCTAGCTCGCCCGCATCACCCAGGGGGCTAAGTTCTGTGGTCCCTCTGTCTTCAAAGTTATCAAATTCTGTCATTCACTGGCACATAATGTTATTACATGAAGAAAGTGAAATTGGAGACACATGTCTAACAACAGGTCATATTAATAGCATCGTAGGAGCCTTTTCTTAAACATTTTGCAATGTTAGAGTTATTAAAACCTAAACGGCCCTTACCATGCATAGAAGAAAAACATAAGTGAACTGTTTCAGCTGCATCCTGTGTGTCCCTCTTAAAGGCAAACAAACTCTTGCTGTGTTTCTGTAAACACGATATGAAGTGACCCCTGATTGGCCAGAACCTCTGTATAATGAGTGATTTCCTCTTTGGCTAGACATCACATGGCCTAGCAAGTCACTTTACCTTGTCACTGAACACTCGCACACAAGATTGATGATGGACCTCTTAAATGTGACATTTACCTGGTTTCTTGTCACCCCCGTTATTAAAGATATAAAACAATCATTATCATGGCCCAAAGTAACGTCTTTCAAAGAAATCTTTCGAAATCTTTGCTTCATATAAATGAAAACAAAAATGATTTGTCACACAGAACATTATACCATGGTTAGAGGTACAATCTCTTTATCTCTTTCTCTCCGTCTTTCTCTCTATCTTTTTCTTTTTCTCTCTGTGCCAGCGTTGGTTCCCACACACCGCCACACACACACACCATCATATGGAAGCATTTAAGCCCCATTGGCCCCAACCACCCCTGTCCCCTGTCAACCCCGCGCCACCCTGTAAGAGCTGTGATCCCAGCGGGCTGGTCCAGGGGTCAGGGGTCACGGATGAGAGGGTGTGTCCAGAGAGAGTCCAGACCTCCTGCCAAACAGAAG
This sequence comes from Osmerus eperlanus, assembly GCF_963692335.1. Lineage (NCBI taxonomy): Eukaryota > Metazoa > Chordata > Actinopteri > Osmeriformes > Osmeridae > Osmerus > Osmerus eperlanus. The sequence goes on from NC_085018.1 coordinate 22,090,511, forward strand.
ACCGTCGAGGAGGAACTGTGGATGCCAGGAACCTGGACACCCTGGGAAACACACAGGAAACACGTTTCTGTACTTCCCTGTACCCACATAGGTAGTGAAACACGACACTTCTCCTCTGTACTCTGGGATTGTCTCTCTTACATAGAATCTCTACCTGCCATTCTTTTCCCTTTGTCTCCCTTTCTCTAAATTTTTTCTGATTCTTTCTTCCTTTCTTCCTTTCTGTCCCTCTTTTTCTTTTTCTCACACATGTACACAACACATCTAAAATAGTCCTACCACACCCAGCTATGCTGTTACAGTGATAATAATTTACATTCCAAATCATCTAAATGTATATGTAAGTATATATCCCACACCCTCACTGCCAACACCTCCCTCCTAGTTAGCTGTGAGCCCCTCCCAGCCCCAGATCTATCTGAGCAAGCTGGGGGGAACAATAAGACTCGTTCTCCTGGCTCCTCCTGGACCTCACTGGTCCACCAGGAACATGATCTAAGGGCCAGCATTCCTGCTCACAAAGAGAGGAGGGGGAGAGGGAGAGAGGGAGAGAGGGAGAGAGGGAGAGGGGGAGAGGGGGAGAGGGGGAGAGAGGGAGAGAGGGAGAGAGGGAGAGAGGGAGAGGGGGAGAAAGGGAGGCGATGCAGGTGAGCCAACTAGCTTTGACATGACCTGAGCTCTCATGTTACAAGAACTAGAGGACTGCTGGGTGGAGGCAGGGAGGGCTCACCCACACAAACAGCCACTAGAAGACCTAGCTTAGACCAAGTTTACAGTCTGCTTATCAGTGGGTTTGTGTGGGGTTTGATCTCATGGGGAAAAAACCCTTTCTCGGCAAACAGACAGGAAATATGTTGTACAGTGCCATGAGAATGGAAAGTTTTATGATAAGAGTCTGACATTATTCCCTCAAGTGTGACGGACAGATGTCCACTGTTTTGACAGGTGGGAGAGGGTTGGCGGCAACCCATGGTAACTGAAGTTAAGCCCAAAAAAAGTTACAATAATTCAAATAACTGAAAACAAATAATGACCTTTCTGTTGTACTTTGAATGAATCAGTGGCATCAACAGAATTCATGGATAATTTCTACAGATCCAGAAAGCCCAATGATGCCATTGTATCGGCTCTGTATCTCACTAACATTTACACAAGACATAAGCAGCACTGTAGAACATCCTCCATACACTCACAGATATGCGCTACAGTCAGTTCACATTGCTGGTGGAATTTTTGTTCTACTGAGAATCATTAAAATGAACTAGCTTACATTCACTTACCATGCATGTTGTATTTGATTTACAGGGCAGTGTGACGTGGTGGAACTGGTGATACAAGTTGAATGGAAGGTGATTTAGAGACACTGTAATGGCTTTCCAGTGATGTGTATGTGTGAGAGTGTGTGTGTGTGTGTGTTTGTTTGTGTGTGTGTGTTTGTCAGCATGTACTGTACATGCAGTGTGTATCTGTGTGTGCATACATACATGTGTGTACCTGCAAAGAGTATACAGCCTGTGGGATGCAGCCATGTCCCAATCACTAGTCCATCCTCCTCCCCAGCCCTGAGGCTGTGCGAGTATGAGGCTGGGTGATTTACAGGGTAAATACTGGCCTGTCCTGGTTTGGTAAAGGGTATTCGGAAATCCATCAGCTGATGGCCACAGGGCCATAGATGACTACAGGATACAGGAGCACTTCTAATGATGTCAGATATAAAACTATGGTTGGTTCATCTCGCAGTTCTCCCTCTCAGATCATGTTTTTTTCTACAGGTACACTCTTGCACTTTTTGAGGTTCTTGCTGTTTAATTGTAACTTGTCGAACTACATGCTCTTATTGTTCTTCCCTTTGGCACTTATTTGGTTCTTCACAATGTATGCTTCATGTTTTGGCTGCTTGCAATGTTGGGGCTACCTTTTTGTTATGATCAGTGACCTATGCACTTTTGTAAAGCTCTCTCGTGGAAGTCGCTTTGTATAAAAGCGTCTGCTAAATGCATAAATGTAAATGTCAGATAGAAAGACACGTACAGCAAGATGACACAGTTACAAGGACAACGTTGGCTCACCGATGTGAAGGTAAATGTGTTTTGATTCAACCATGGTAACCAGGTGATCCTTTATAGTTTAACAAACCACCACCAAGATGGAGGCCTTTTTATTTATAGAACAAACAAACATTACACATAACTACAAAGGCCTTAGCGTGTAGGAACAGGCTGGCAGATTTGTAAAAGATTCAGAGTTCAGCATGTGGTAAGGGATTAGGAAAGAGCAAATATGGGTAAACAAATACGCTTTCAATAGCATACGTACGTTTTTATTTTTGCTCCTGTTGTGTTTGTACAGTGCAGCTTGGCTGGCTCAGAACTGGTTAGATTTGTCAGATTGCTTAGTGCTTTCACTGGCTGCTGCTGGACAAACAGTATGATCACTCTCGTTCTCTAGCTCACTGTGCACTGGGAGAGACACACCCGTGTGAATCATTCTAGGTCATACTTTTGTCAACTTTCGAACCTTTTCTTCTCTCTTGAATCAAACAACATGTCCTCTTCAACAGTCGGAAAAGATCTGTGGTGCTCTCTGGTGGTAGCCAGGGAATCAGGTGGCTGAGCGGTTAGGGAAGCGGGATAGTAATCTGAAGGTTGCCAGTTCGATTCCCGGCTGTGCCAAATGACGTTGTGTCCTTGGGCAAGGCACTTCACCCTACTTGCCTCGGGGGGAATTTCCCTGTACTTACTGTAAGTTGCTCTGGATAAGAGCGTCTGCTAAATGACTAAATGTAAATGTAGCCCAGAGCTTGTAAATACGCTATACTAGTTGTTTGGATATACTATTATGAAATAGAATCATCCATGTTAACTTTAGATATCTACTTGATGCAAAGTCTGCTCGTTTTGTCTTTCTTTCTCACCTTGCCTCGTGTACATCCCCTGACTTGCCTCAAAGGGCAATCCCCTTTTCAATGTACATGTGTGTTTGTATGCTGTGTGAATTTCTAGCTAACAATGTAGATTATACAGTGTTTGTGGTCTGCCCGGCCTACCACTTCTGCAGATTGTGGTTGACACCGCATTATTTTCTGATAAAAAACTGTAGTCAAGTCATCTGAAGGCTTCCTAGAAGGTCAAAAGATCCACACTGAGAAAAAAAGTGAGTTTTACTTGACTTTGGTCTGTCACAGCAGGTGGGGACCTCCAAGCCACTGCTGTCAGTGGTATCTGTGGCCAGGGACTTCCTCTGTACTGAGAAACACAGGGGAGATTCACTGTGTCACCTACAGTAAGCACCTTGAGCTTTTCTCAGTGGCCTGTTGAACCAAGAGGGACTTTCTATGCTACAAGAACCAGAAACCCACAATGAAACCTGCCAGCCTTTCCAGTACACCGTACAAGCAATTAATTTTCATTTCTTTTCATCTTCCAATGAACACATTTCTTTGAAGCAATTTAAGCTCAGTACTATGGAATTGTTTTGTTGAGTTGCCTGGCTGTTATGTATTTGATGTGTAGCAGCATTCTCTGAGAAAAATTAGATGTTTTCACTTAGCAGATGCATTTTCTGTAAGGCTCTCCAAACTCTCATCTCCTGACCCAACACTCATCTCGACGGTTCTCTTTGAGATGATCGATGAGAACCATTCCAATCCATTTTAAACATAGACACGAGACACAATGGTCCGTTTTCAACAAAAAATATTTTATTGAGTGAATTGGAATCTCCAGAGGGTGTGGCCATGTTCTTGTGGTCTCAATGACAATCACGCATGGTATTACAAGCCTGCACATACCAACATATCCCAGCTGCAGGGGTCTACAAGGGTCAAAGCTTTGGCAACTTCATTTGTAAACCAAAAATAAAAACAATCATCCATAAAGAAAAAGGATAAACAGTGAATCAAGTCGAGAAGTAATGAGACGATAACAAGCTAGTATGGGTAGATTGAAACAGAAGAGAACATAACAGATTCTGCAGTGGTGCACTCAGCTGCTGTTATTAGACCTTAGTATTTAAATTACATCTCCATGCCTGACCCTCTCTTACTCCATCCCCATATTGATAAATTTTCTTATCTAATTTTAAGTATACATCATCTCTGCCATATGCGACATCTTCTTGGGAATATAAAGATAATACTCCATGTATCCAGAAAGGTCCTCTATAGTGATGTCATCAACGTAGGCCCGGGCCTGTTCGGAGCAGGAGCGTGGGGAGCCTGATGATGACGTCACAGCTGTGGTGCTGGGAGAGGGGGAGCCTGCGGCCTGAGTTCTGCGGTGCGGAGGGGCGGTGGAGGCGTCCTCGGGACTGGTCAGGTTCCTCTCGCACTCGGAGATGACATTGCGGAGGCCAGTGAAGGAGTACACCTCCACACCCTGCCACCCAGGACAGTGACACCGGCATGATCCCTCTCCTTCGTCATGAGGGCAGGGGCATGGGGCCCCGCCATCACCGTCGTGGAGCTTAGACAGGGCCTGGAAGTCAGAGGCTCCTGTCCCGGACCCAGCCTCAACGCCAGGGTCTGCCCCAGCACAAGCACCTGTCTCTGGGTTGCTCTCCTCGTCAGACAGGGCCCTTCTGGGGCTGCCGTCCAGATGGTTGGAGGTGGAACCTTCCGGAGAGGCAGCAGAAGCATGGGGGAGGGGCTCATACCCAGGTGCTCCAAACACTGGAGAGGGTGTGTGGCTGGATGACAGCAGCTGTTCCCTTCTGGGCGGGGCACAGAGAGGGGAGGGGCTACATGTGTCCAGGTCCACAGCCAGGCGCTGGTGCTTGAGTTGACCAGAAGGGGGCGACATCTTGGAGCTGCAGTAGGTGAACTTTGGAGGGTGGAGGATGGGAGACTTGGACCTTCTCCTCCTCTGGCTCCTCACCACTCCTCTGGAGGACTTCCTCATACAGCTGAGGCGCGCACACACACACACACACACACACACACACACACACACACACACACAGGGTAGGAATGTTAGACTACCTCCCTACTGAAGTGGATGGGATGCTAAAATACATAATCAGGGAATGCTATGGGTGTTAAATCAATCTATGTAAACAACACATATAACTAATGTAAAGCCAGTGGACTGTGTCAACACTACATAGACATGTTTGATTATCTGAATGTGTGTATATTCTTAATCAACACATGGCATTTGAAAAAGTCAACCAATCACACTATAGTGTGTGCTAAGGATTGTGAAAGCCATGCAATCCGTCGCCATTAAATATTGAGCAGTGCCCATCTTAGACTTCAGAGCTTTAACTTGTGGTTATGTATCAATCATTGACATTATTATCTACAGTCTTACCCATGCCAGTTCTCTTTAGGGCAGCTGAGCTTGGGTCTGGCCCCGCCCATCTCTGTACACACCTGAGACCCGGCTCTGGGACTCAAGGCCTCTGAGACACACACAGCAGCAGGCAGGCTGGACACACACACACACACACACACACACACAATTAGACCTCACACAACGTTGCTAAATACCAGAGATCATTAGTTCACATGGAATTTGATCATGCTTTAAGAGTCTCATTTAATGACTATGTGCATACAATTCTGACAATGCCATCAACAGGGTTCACTGTAGACAAAGTCGACAACAAGATCAACCGAGGTCAGGATAGATATTCATAGGGTGTTTATATTATAAGTGACCCAGTGATATGAAAAACCACAGCATTGTTACCCTCTCTTTAAACATATACAATAACTTTTAATGAGGAAGGTTGATTGTTTGAATCTCACTTGTTACTACATATGTGAACGGTAATAACATGTACCTTTCAGCATCCACCCGTAGCTTCTTGAAGGCCGTCTGGAGGGTGTCCTCCTCGCAGTCTTTCCCCCCTCTCTCCATGGTGGGAGGAGGTAGTTCTGACCAGCCACCCAGCTAAAACACACACACACACGCACTTCAAAACACAAACACAGTAGCATGCAGCTTTTTTGTACTGGGCTGCGACTTGTATTGTTGGCCACTAATCGATCACACAATACCTATTTAGCAACATTGATAAACTACTATCAGGATCATGACAAAAAAATCTGTCTGGTGAGCTGCTACTCACCGAATGCTTGATACTTTACTTCTTCTGCTATTAGAAGCTAAATAGAGCTAGCTGGCAAGTGGTACAGTACTTGAGCTACTACCTAGCTAGCTCGTGATACTGACTTCTTTAGCTGGTGCTTTAGTTTTGACAGGTTGAATGTGAGCCTGCCACATCTGAATCTGATGATTCTGGCATTAGGCACGCATGTCTGACACCAACATACGTTGTTTAGGCAGCAACTATCAATTTGCATAGACCTGTAGACTATACATTGATTACGAAAACAGTCTGAAAAAGCTAGCATAGCCAAATGCTAATGTGTTACCGTAGCTGGTTAGCAGTGGCAGCTAACTCACACTGTTTGGAACACCAGGTTTAAAACCCACTAGCAGGCTGGTTGGGGATTATAAATTGGTCGAGTGTTGTGTATTTCGAAGAAATAGCGGCCACTACTCACGGCTCAGGAGATCCTTCCCACAGTCCAGAGTGAAGACTGCCTTGACATGCAAGGACTTCCAACCAGGGCGATGCGTTGAACGGGCCCTTGAATACAGCTAGCCCGCTGGGCTAAGCTAACAGAACGGACAGACTAAGCTAAATGGCTAAATTTAGCTATCTACTGTACCTAGCCTCGCTCGTTCCTCAACGACCACCCACACGACTAACAAGATGTATGGCCTTTTTAGAATAAAACTGTATTCCCACAAACTTACAGTAAGGTTACTACAATTTCAGTTACATTACAGACGATTTTTTTGGGGAAGAAGGCAGAATTCGCTGGCCTAGTTCGAGACTTTTCTTTCTCTCCCCTGTTGTTTACACACGAACCAAGCGCAGTGACTCTGCAACAACGCAGAAGCTGTTGGGCTGACGTAGTACACACACACCGACAACGTGAGCTCTTTCCGTACGTCACCCAATATTATTAGGTGCATTCGACTTCATGCAGCGCCGGCGTCGTCTGCAGCCGCCTGCAGCCCGGCTGACTTGAAGAAGCCAATGGCATTCTCAGATTCAAGGCAGCCGGCTGCAGCCGGCTGTCGGCGCCGCTGGTGCTGCATGAAGTCGAACACCCCTGTTGCAAGCATTTGATGGGAAAGCATAACTTTAAAATTTTACATAGTATTGAATAAAACGAAGGGAAAAATTAGCCCAGGTACGTTTTGATATCAACCCATTTGTATATATTTTTTATCAGGGTCAAAGTCTGCATGATTTTCTTGAAAGTATGGGACATAACAATGGGAGCTAGGAAAAAGATTTCCTGCAGTAATGCATGTTATGTAACACCAGAATAATCACTGAGGGTCTTGCAAATGTTTAAAGTCATTTTTGATAACCATTGCAGGTATGTCTATGATAACCATATAATATGTATGGCAAATGCGTTATCTTTCACAATTAACTGTTTAACATAGATGTTAAATGATCACAAACCACTTTCTTCGGAAGAAAATCTAACGTAACTGATTCAGTTGCAAATTGAATTAAAATTGTGTTTACTAAATAGGAAGTGTACTGCGTCACTCAATACACTTGATGGAATTACGTGTATCATTGTTCAGTTTGAGTGCTGGTGACTGCTACAATTGTCAACGTAAAAAATACAGAGAACCCTGTTTTGAAATGGGAGACCACACAACATAGCCTACAACCACATAATACATACGACATAATCACCCATCTCTCTTCTTTTCGTACCAGGTTCAGAGAAATATTACTTTTTATTGAAAAAGGAGAGTTGCTTCTCATGATCAGACACTAGGTGGCACCAAAATGTTGAGTATTGGATTCTAACCTGGCTGGGCGAGAGCGTCGCTAGAAAAAGTAGACATTGGTTACAGTTGAGACTACACAAACTGTACCTGGTCTCTACATGGGTCTGAAGACGACAAGACAACAGCCTTGTGGACTGAGGGGCACTTTTAACGCCTTGGCAAATATTCTCTAGTCAATACAATGGTCCACTATCACAAGCAGCGCTGTGTTCTACCTATTAATACACCATATACTAATTTAATCTAGAGTGAACACAGCATAAATCAAACCCGTAATTGGAATATGTTTAAGATGACAACTATAGGGACAGCTGTGGGGTTACAGAGAGAAACACACTACACAACATGTACAGTAAGTGTGTGTTGGTGTGCGGGCACCTTTGTGTTATGCACGTGTTGAATGTGTGTGTTTGTGTGTATGTTCTCAATGATGGTGTGTGTGTGAAAGCCTAGGTGTGTTATGTAACAACCTCCAGGCCAGCCAGGGACACTTGGTGCATTGTCAGCCTCTCAGCCTCTGAGGGGCTCCACGTATCTACCCAGTGGAAACTCCTGTGAAAACAAACCAGCGCTTCATAGACGGCCATTTCTTCGCCTATAGAGACTCCATCGCTTTCTCTCCATACAGCTCTCCATTCATGAAGACAATGACAGGCCTTTCTCCTCAGTGCTACCCACTTCACTTCTCTCAGCACATGAGCCATGTGAATATATGGGCTTTGCAAACCCTGCAGGGAGATTAAGGGGGGCCATAGCACAATATTTTTCTTAATGTTAGTGTATTTGTCATTGCCACTGGTTGAGGGCAATACAGGAAGTTATGTGCAGGGCACAAAGGTGTATCAACAGAATAAAATGATTACAACTTATTGTAAGTTTGTATTCTTAATAGTATAATAATGAAGTATATTATTGTTTTGTACGATTACAGAAGTTTGATTAAAAAAATTATTTACTTTTTGAAAACAGTCTCTCTTGGAATTTTTCTAATTGATTTCTGTTGAACTGTGTAACAAGGCCTTGTGACAGTGTGCTAATCTCCCTCCAAGCTGGGTTACGTGTTTGGCCATTCCTCAAAGAAGGAGGTTCATGTCCTCCCATATCTACGCTTTACCTCCTTAATCCCTTCCCAGAATCCTCCAGTTTGGTTTTAATTTCCTCAAATTTCCCCTTTCCCAGATCAACAATCACTTGATCCCCTGCATATTGAAACGGAACAAGAGGAGTCCATTAATAAGTATTAAAACACCATGTAATCTGTACCAATCATTGCCTATGGTGCTATCTATTGCACTGTGTGGTGATCTGAGATAAAGAGCATGGTTCTGAAGCACTGTGACTTTGGAACACTCAGTGTTGACTCTAATGGTTTAACTTCCTCTAGACTGTTGAGTCTAAGGAAAGACAGGTCCTAACAGTAGGAGTTAGTTAAAGTGTAGATAAAGGGAAGCTTAGGAATCTTGGTTGGGACTCTCACGTAACAAACGTTACCCCAACTGTTTCCTCAACGTATTCAGTGTTAACTTCTTAATGTATTGGAATGTCCACCAAAACACGGTTTCTCTAGCTGTTGAATATCTGAATAGTCTGTAAATATGCCTGTCTGTTTGTATCTGTCTGTCAGGCTGTCTATCTCTCAGCCTTCCAACTAGTCTGGTCAGACGATGAACAGTTGTTAGACAGAGAGCCTCAGCTTTTAACCATCCCTGGAACCTAGTCCCTAATCCCTAATCCTAGCCCTTTACACCCTAAAAACCCTCCACCTGCCAGGAGCTTGGATAGGTGCAAGCGATGCGACAGATGATCCAATCTCATGTGATCTTTTATTGTAACTGGGGGAACTTGCTGCCATATGGACGTCTACATGTCTGAATGTCTACAGATTTCCCAGGCCCAGGCGTCTCTCAGGCCCTTGTGGAGGGCTCATGTCCAGCCAAAGGTAAGATTGTATTTAAAATACTTTATTTATTTTCCTTCCAGAACACTGAGCTAAGCCCACTCAAATGTTTTCACATTCACAAATGTGCTTCAGTATTGTTATTATACTTTTACTACTGTGGATGAAGTGTCATAACAAACATGATTGATCTGAAACACATCACAAGTATGGCCAGTAAATAGCCACTAGAGGAATTTTAAAAGAAAGAGTGCTTTGACCATACTGTGAAGATAAACAATAAATCTGCTCTCTATGAAATGTCACATCGGGGTTTGGAGATAGAAATGGCGTCTGAGGGGCGATGGTATGCATCCCTGGCAGCTTCAGCAATCCCCATTTGGGGTACACTAGAGATGGATGTAGGAAGGGAGTGAAAATGAACAGAACAGAGAGGAGAGAAAACGAGAGAGATCGAGAGGTTGATGTCAGGGAGTAATATAGGGAGCGAGAGATGATGAGGCACCGATAGAGTAAGAGAGAGATGTACAGATGTGCAGATCACAATAACGTACCCTGGGAGAGAGGGAGAAGGATGGAAGGAAGGAGGGAGAGGTGGAAGGAAGGAGGGAGAGATGGGAGCATGTAGATAAATGAAAAGTGGAAAAAGACCCTGTTATGCTTGGCTCCTGGGGGAGAGTCCTGTCCTTACCCCTTTTTTATTTTTCTTTGACAGAAATGTCCTGAGCATAAAGTGTTCTTTTATCCGCTCAGATAAACAGGAGCCAGTCATTGTACCAGCCTGGCACATGCGAGGAGAGACTCATTATCTGGGGAGATGAAGTCTCTCCATCTTCCTGGAAACACATAATGATATGTTGCGTTGTTTGAAACTTCTGTTTTCAAGCCACACAGAGACAGAATTGGACTTCCCCATCTCGTCGTTGACACAAACATGTCAACAATGTTCTCACTTACAAGATGTGTGTATAAAAGTGTATATGAGTATCCATACAACACTATATAAAATTACCTCATTTATACCCGAAGCATGTTGGAGGGTGCTTTTCATGTTCTGATAAAGAAATTCCACTTAAAAATACTTGTATTTTAATGGTTCATAGGGTCAGCTGTGCCGTGTATTCTCGATTATCGGGTTGTTTTGGAGTTCAGAGGCAACTTCTGCCCCTTTAGGACAGCAGGGGCAGAGGAAACGCTTGAGAATATCAGTTCCCCTCACATCAAGCGGCATGGTGTCAGCGTGGGCCCATCTGTCCTGGACTTCCAGTAAGACCGTAACCTAGCCTCCCTCCTGTCCCTCGCAACTTCCTCTCCTCCTACACCATCCTCTTCCTCCTTCAGCCCATCCTGAAACAGACGTCCAACCTCGGCTCTGGTTGCTTGGGTGATAAAAAAGCGTTCCTTCAGTGCCTCATTTCTTCACGGTACAAACGGACCTGGGCTGAGTTCAGTGATGAGTCAGTCAACCAGCCATGGTGTCATCCAGGCAGCAAACAATCAGCTGGCGAGCAGGTCAAGGCGTAATGGAGAGATCCAGCCAGCCACCCACAAGTCAAATAGCTATGGAGCCAGGTCAGCCAGTCTGGAGTGTGAGACTCCCTGGAGTACAGCTCTGAGGTCTTACCAGGACCAGTATATCCGTAGGCTGTGATCGGAAGATGATTTTGGCCCCACAAAGGCTTCAGGAGACCGTTGGAGACAATTACTGACACAGGAAACACAAGCAGTTGATCCCCAGATTTATTCGACGTTAGGAGAAAGACTTAGAGTGCAAAAGGGACGTGTTGTGGATTTCCCGCAGGACCTTAAACTATCATGTTTGACTTTGTGTGTTCATAACCTGTCAGTGATGTCACCTGATTGGTTACTCTTTTCAGGCAGGCATAGCAACACACTACTTAGCTGAAAGACTTCCCAGCCATGAGCTGACAGACGCTACCCTACCCTCCACACAGGCACCTCCTGACAGCCCCTGCCTCCCAGCTCTCCCTCCACCTCCCACCCTCTCTGGCCCTGCCTCCCAGCCCATACCTCCCTCCTTCCACCTCCTACCCTCACTGCCTCTGACTTCTCTCCAGCCCCTCCTTCCGCCCCTTAGTCCCCTGTCCTGTTCACCACCATGCTCTCCTCCGAGCAGGCTTCAGACTGTGCCTGGCTGAGCTGAGTGAATGAGAGATAGCATGTGAAAGAGAATGTGTTTTTGCTTCAGCATATAATCGTGTCAGTATGTGTGTGTATGTGTGTTTGTGTGGCTGTAATTGTGTGGGTGTGTGTGTGTGTGTAGAGTGAAGAGGTCTGTCCTTAAACCACTGATCAGTTAACAATAATTAAAGATAATGATTACTTTATTACTTTTATACTGTTTGAAATGTTCTGAATATAATAAACAATGTTTGATCTATAACTTGCTATGTTAAGTTCATGAGCACATAACCCTTGGTGATGTCCAGGAGAGAAATATGCCTATCTATTAATTATGTTTCTTGTATCATTGATAAACTGTCATTATGCTGTTTTCTTATGCCTGCATAGCCATAAGTTGTGCAATAGCTTCTTCTAAACCTTTTTGTATCATTTCAACTTCAACCTAATTTATTTTCATATTGTTGTGTTGTCACTAATAGCTTTATCAACCTAGCTTCAGGGCAATAAAGCAGTAATGCATGAGTGTTCAGTCCTTCCTGACCTGGTCTACGGCACAAGATACAGTTTCAAGGCTTTGTCCCACACAGCTCCCCTAATCACAGAAGTTATTTGAACTGTCTCTCACACACGTTCACAAGGTTGCACTCCGTTAGTACCGTCCTTTAAATCCTTCTTTATGTTCCAACTCCTGCTGCATGTACTCCTGCTGGACTATATGTACTGTGTGTTTATGTGGGTTTGGGTATCTGTGTGTGTGCGCGTGCTTGCGTGTGTGTATGAGTGTGTATGTGTTTGTGTGCTTGTTTGTGATCTCCAGGGTCATGTGGGATTCTCAGACAGCTGGCAGAAGGATGTGAAGGTCAGTGCTTTTGTGGCAGGTCAACTGTCATTAACAGATAACCAATTTACACACATACTCTCTTTCACACACACACACACACACACACACACACACACACACACACACACACACACACACACACATACCAAAACACACACACGCACATACATACACACACACAAACTTACAAACACTTCAGCACAGCTGAGTACATATCGATCATAAAACACAGCCATCCAACCCCGGTCAGGTGTCTCCTAAATGTGAACCTTGGTCAGTGGATTCCATCAAACCTTTCACTGATCTTCTCCTCCTCTTCACCCTTCTAGTAAGCTTGTTAAACAGATATAATCGCTGTTAGCCCATAAAACATGGTTTTCACACCTCAATCAGGCATTTCATGTTTGTGTCTGCTCATAAAATTCCTCCTGTTCTGTCACTGACCTGCAACTGTCTGGTATCCTACGGCAACCCTCCCAGCCCGCTGTCTCAAGTCATGCTGAAGATATTCTTCATGTTTGGCTGAAGGACAAGAATCTGCGTCAGTGTTGACTCAAGTCAGGCCGAGACTGACTGATCTAAAGAGGGTCACAGTTGTTAAACGTCAGGGTGAGGTGAAGCAGATGCTCAGCTCAGTACGTGTACTAAGTGACCTGGTGTGAAGTCTGTCTGGACCATGATGTTTCATGCCAGTGCTGTTTTAGATACATGTCTGCTCCAATCCAAGAACTATGTGTTACAGTTCAAAATGGATAAAGATCATCACTGTGATATAACCACCTAAAAAACGTGTTTAAGTGTTCATGCTTTAACCTATTACTAAATTAAACGTTTTTTTTTTTTTAATCCAGGTGAAAAATGGTTAAAAGACATGGTTCTAGATTTGAACCTTTCTTTGATATCATAGATACACCCCGAACGTAAGAAGGTTCTGCGATGGTGTATCAGAGTATTCGAGACATTTTCAAGGTTTGGATGCTGTGGGTTCTTCACCATCATAACCTCCTCTGCAAGGTCTCTGGACTGACCTGTTGTTCCCACCTGTATCATGGCAGCGTCAGTGGAGTATAATCACTGCTGCTAACTGGCCATCATCCACATTCCTGACATGTTCCCCAGGCACTGTTACCATTCTCCTCATATTTCTGCTGTCTCCTCTCAGCATGCCTGCAAGACAGCATCGCTCATCAGCAGCCCGCTGGATGGAGAGAGGCAGAGGAGATCTTTGGACGCATCGCTCTCACGATGAGGTAGAAAAGATATACCCTGTCTAACCTGGGTTCAATCACTACTGGACGACCTCAAACAAACTGTGGGATCCCTGGATTGCTCTCTCTCTCTCTCTCTCTCTCTCTCTCTCTCTCTCTCTCTCTCTCTCTCTCTCTCTCTCTCTCTCTCTCTCTCTCTCTCTCTCACACACACACACACACTCGCTCTCTCTGTCTTTGTTTCTCCCTCTTTCCACTTCCCTCCTGTTCTCCTTCTTTGTCTTTCTCTCCCATTTACTCTTTACCTCTCCTTCTTTCGCCTTCTCATTTCATCTCTTCCCTCCCCTGTCTGTCTCTCCCTCCATCTCTGTCTTTGTCTCCCCTTCTCTCGTCTCTGATATCATGGTGATGAATAACAGGATGAGGCCAGAGGTATGAGAGCGCACGGCTGGACAGTGGCCTCCATTATCCTCCACTGGAACACTGGGGCCCCAATAAACAAGCACGCTGGGCCAAACGGACCCTCACACACACACAACCACACACACACCCACACAGATGAGCACACACATCCATGTATGCACAAACCCACACACATGCACACATCTACTTGCCCATAAGGATGTAATTGACTCCTTCAGAGTCACTTTCAACCCTATTATATAAGAGAAGAGAGAGCGGACGTGAATGGAAGATTGTTTGAGAATGGGCGCCTTTCATGTAGTTCCATTCCAGGGGTGTTTGAGCTAAGCTGTTGGGCACGTGAAGCCCAGTTTGAGGGCTCCCTCTCTTCCTCAACACATGAGAGAGATTAGGGGGACCACAGAGCCCCACTGTGCCAGGTTGCCTCCTCTCACGCATGTTAGTCTTGTTAATGATGAAGGTGAGAGAGACGCCTGCCTCTTTATCCCCCCGGACAATCAGACACGTGACGGGCAGAGCTGCCACAGCACCAGACGTCCTCCACCCAACCGTTCCTCGAACTCCAGCTGTCCATCCCTCTGTGCTTTGAACTTACGCCCTCCATCCTTTCCATTCCTAGATCTCCATGTCTTCAATTCTTCCTTCCTCCAAGCCTGTAACCTAGCTCCTGCTCCGGTCCTCCAGCCCTCCACCCTTCCAGCCCTCCAGCCCTCCAATCCTTCCAGACCCTAGCTCTACCTAGTGATATAGTAGTCTTTAAACTGGTGGCATATCCATCCAGTCATCCATCCATGAATCCATCCACCCACCTGTGAATCCATCCGTCCATCTACTGTATTCCTCCTTTTCAATGCCTGCCAAGATAATCACCAGGCTGATTATACCAGCCAGACAGGCTGAGTATGGCTGCTATTACAGGTATTTGCACAAAGAAGAAGCAACATGGGAGGTCTGATTCAGCTAGGTTAACATATTTATCAGCGCACGCTTCACTGGGCTGGAACAGGTCTGCTTCTCTGGAGCTTAGCCTCTTAGACCTTGCGCTGGTTCATTGCCAGTGAACAACAAATTAATGAGGACATGTTTTTATTAAAGTACAGTTTGCACCAAGGTGAATAAAAGGAATTTAATTATGTATGTTTTTAAGATAATATTTAATATAGGTAATATTATAATTGACAAAATTATTAAACCAAAACTTCTGGTTAATGGTAGAATGTACAAAAAGACAAACAAAACAGAAGGATTAACTATCCAGAAGTTAGACCCAGGGATGCTGATTCCAGCCTACTGTTCAGATCAACGACTCCTGAAAATAGAGCTCTACAGCAAAAGCAACAAAGTGCCATTCATACTCAACCTCTGCCTAAACCGACCCACCACAAATCAAGGTTACATTACGCCTCTCCCTCCATCCCTCCATCCCTCCACATCACATTCACATGAAAAGCAGGTCCTCTGGGCTTTATGAATTATGGATCTGTCAGTGTTTCACTCTGCTTTCTCTCACAACATTTAACCTCAGTTGCCTCAACCGTGGCTTTCGTTCCTTCAGGAAAAACATCCTCCTCTTCTCTCCTGCGCTCCGCTGCTCTGCTCTGCTCTCCTCGATCTCGTCCCCCTCCTGCTCGGTGGTGGTGGCGCCTCTTTGAGGCTTTCTTTCATTACCCATTTATGTTCCCACCAGGGCGGTTTATCACCGTGAGCAAACTGAACAGTCAGGCACTAAGCCGTAATCAATCTTCTCACCGAAGGAGTGACTGAGGTCAGAATTGATGATAGCTGTAAAGGTGTATCAGTCAGGTTGTTGGCTGACAACTGACTTAATCTTTACTTACTTAAAATGTTGAATCTTTCAGATTCTCAGGGACAGTCTCAATTACAGTTTTTCTCAATTGTTTACACACAAATACTGGTACTTGAGACACAATGACCACAACATGTAACTCATGCACCAACCCCATGAACCAATTCTGCTAAACTACAAGCACAATTCCTGCTTTACACTCAAATTGCAGTTCTAAAACACAGTCTTTTCAAAACACTCCACACAATTCTCTGCATTTGGCACAATTTTCATGAAGAAAATCTTTTGTTTTCACAAGGAACACACTGCCATTCAAATACGCACACTGACTCATCGCATGGTCAAACACCTGTCACACAGTTTTACAATTAGCAATCAGAGCTTTAGCATAAAAGGGCAACAGGTGACCTCTTCTGTTTTTGAGCAATGGATGCCAACGTTGGAAACAGAGGCAGAGGCAGAGGAGTGAGAGTAAGAGGAGGAGGACGGGGAGGACGAGGATAAGGAGTCAGGTGGCTGAGCGGTTAGGGAGTCGGGCTAGTAATCTGAAGGTTACAGGTTCGATTCCCGGCTCTGCAAAATGACGTTGTGTCCTTGGGCAAGGCACTTCACCCTACTTGCCTCGGGGGAATGTCCCTGTACTTACTGTAAGTCGCTCTGGATAAGAGCGTCTGCTAAATGACTAAATGTAAATGTAATGTAAATGTAAATGAGGAAGGCCAAGGACCATAATCTCTGATGAGATCCGAGCTGCTTTGGTTGACCATGTGGTCAACCATGGTCTAACAATGAGGGAGGCTGGGCAAAGAGTACAGCCAAATTTGAGCAGGTAAACTGTAGCATCCATCATCCGGACTTTCCGAAATGAGAATAGGTAAGAAATCTACTCTCACTACAAAATTGCAGTAGGCCTACTGCATATCAATACAGTACTCAATGAGTACAGTAGTACAGTATTGCCTGTGGACTGTTCTGTAGGACTGTGAAAATAAAGTATGTTTCAAGTATTTGGAAAATGTATTCCTACTTTGTATTCCTACACAGTATTTACAGTATTTTACTATTTGTTTGGCAGAACTGAAAGATTACCAACACAAGGTGGTCGGGAACGTCTTCTGTCTCCTGAACAGGAAACTGAAATCATGAACATGGTCCTAGAAAATAACGCCATAACATTCTGGCAAATACAAAGAAAAATAATAACAATGTAACTGTATACACTATACAGTAAATTATTCTGTTGTTTTGTATGTAGACCACTGTATGTGCAACTTTGTGTTGGTTGGGATGTACACTGTGTACATATATGTAAAATATAGTATTTGTTACCGTGTATTTCTGTGTTCTGAGTATAAAAACAATATTCTCAAATATTTTACAACACACTTATGTATGTACTGTCTGTAGTAAATGTAACACTGAACAAAAAAAAGGCCTAACTCACTATGATGAATGAAGAAGAAGTGTTTTCCATTCATCATAGTGTTTTACATTGAGCACATCAGTGTTCAAATGGTTCTTAAAAATGTCTATTCATATGATGGTTTGTGTTTGTCATTTGAAAACAAAATACCATTTTGAGATTAAATAACATTGTTTTGAATGTTAAGTTTAATTTTGCAGGAGAAGTGAGGGGTTTTGCCCATTGTGTGTGTGTTTTTTTTATTTGTGTGTAGAATTCTGAGAGTATGAGGTATGCATTCAGAAAATGTGTGTAACCAATCGAGAAAAACTAACATTTTATTAGAGTAGATTTTTCTTTGGCTAGTGTCACTATTTGCTAGCAGTGATTCTTTAGCTCTAAATAGCCTTAATCCACAGAATTATCAAACCCCCCAACTGTCATTAACTCTAAACGGTGTTGGCTTGGGTAACTCTTCAGTTTTTCAGGCCCATTAGCTAGCCTTCCATGCGTGTCGAGCCCTCATTGTGTCAGTAAGCTTCGCTAGCTAGCTAGCCAGCCACCCACACCCTTAACTTGCTCTTGCTTTTTCTCCAGAGCAATGGCTAGCTTCACGTGGCAGTGGCTAGCTCTGCATGAAGAGGTGGAAGTTTGCACGGGTGAACTCCTGGTGGATGGAGTCTATGAGGGCGTCTGAGTCCTGGCCCCCGTCCGGAATGGCCCTGCTGCTGGGTGGGGCGGGGTGGTGCTCGGGGGTGTAGGTGAAGCTGTAGGTGCTGTGGTACATCAGGCCATCCAGGCGGAGGAGGGACAGGGGTACGGTGACGGGGTGCCTCAGGCAACGCCACTCCCCGCTGAACATAGAGACGTCAGGGACCACACACAGCATGGACTTGGGGGACCTGAGGTGGATTGACAGGATTCCAGTGAATCTCAAAGCACGATTTGATTTGTTTACCATCAGAATAAGAGAGAGTTACCATCCTATGAGTGGATTCATTCCTTAAACCTTCGTTAAAATGTAAATGGACAGGTGTTGTAGCTCTGGGGTAGAGCATTTGACCACTCAACAAGTTGCAAGTGAAATCCCATTGCTTTGGATAAAATAGCCAGGTAAATAAGTACATAAAAGGCTTTTAGAGATGATTACAGTATACAGAAACACAGCATGGTCATCACACTGTCTTTTGGACTAAAACGAACTTGAAAGGAATGTCACAGATGCAATGCAGTTGGCTGGAATGTTAGCAAGGTATCATCTGCAACTTTGCGTTTGTCAATGTACTGTAGAGAAAGCTTGTCTTCGCAGTCAAGAATGGTTGGGGAACAGGGTTGCGAGGGTAGGGGTCCAGTAAAGGGGTAAAAATGATTTAGGGAGCATCAGCTCGCATGGTCCACTAGTACTTTTTTTATGGGCTCCTTAATTCCTGACGATGCCTCTGGCCTCATATTTCCAGGCCTCCCCATGTGACAGTACCTCACCCTCACTCACAACCATCCATTTAAAAGATGCCTCTGCATAGTAGCAATGTTTATCAGAGGAACCTGAGATGGAAACTGTGGAGACCGTGGCAATGTGTCACAGAGTATGGGACACAGTCTAACTAGTCTAGATCCTGACTTCTCGTCTTCCATTTAAACCCAAGACTCCTGGCCACTATGGATGATCACGTTTCTCACGTTAATTGCCTGCAGCTTGGCATACAAAGACCACATTGTGGATTACTGCGTTAAACACACACAGCTCTTGCGGTGTCGAGGGGTATTAGCAGGACCTCTCTGCTTGGCCAGACCCTAACAGACTCTTGATGGATCAGCAATGTGGATGCGGTCTGAAGTGTGATGATGACGCTGATATAAAATGCCTAGACTGCATCACGTGAGCTCAAACCTCAGTGACACCAAATGCTGCTGAGGAACATTCCAAGCACCCCTGAGGATCTGGGACAATGGTTCCTCGCAGCCTGGAGGAAACCTAACAGAGCTCCATTCTAGACCTTGGGTCCAGACCATTCACCGTTTCTGAAACGCCCTCTATAGCTCTGTGTTTTACCCCTCAATGTGAAAACATCCAGTCAGTCAAATGAATTCAGCATTTGAAAATATATCCATTTCAGTGAACAAAGTTAGTTCTAAGATCTAAGATTCTAGACTGTGTATGTGTATGTTTTCTTCCATGCATGCATGTATGTGTATGTTAAGCAGCTGGAGGCCCCCGTGGTAAAAAGAGGGAGGGTGGAAGTGATAAATAAGGTGGAGGGGACCCCCCCCCCCCCCCCTCTCTCTCTCTCTCTCTCTCTCTCTCTCTCTCTCTCTCTCTCTCTCTCTCTCTCTCTCTCTCTCTCTCTCTCTCTCTCTCTCTCTCTCTCTCTCTCTCTCTACATGGCCTGTTAATCCAGTCTGGTAGTCAACCCAGGGGCAGGCTATAAAACCCAGCCAGGTGAAAAGGACTGAGTGGACCAGTCAACCAACAGGCTTGTAACCCTGAGAACTACAACATAATTACATAGGCATTAGCAACTGAAGCTAGCACATTTTCACTGGCTGTTTTTATTGGTTGTCCTTTTAGGGGCTAAATGACTAGCTGAGGAAAAAGGCCTTTACATGATTAAAGACATCAGGTTGCAGTAACCGTTCGTACAACAGGACTCACTTGAACATGGTTTCAGCTTCAACATTTCCGAACCAGACCTTGAGGTGAGGGCTGAAGTTTTCACCATTAATCTCCAGCATAGCCACGTGTCCTCCCCCATTCACCTGGAAAACACAGACAAACACACGCACGCACACAAACACACGCGCACACACACACAGTTACACAGTCACACACACGCACACTCACAGAAGATGGAGAAAAATGAGCCATGTAGGAAGCAATACCCTAATACCCAATACCCAATAACCCTAACCCTCTCTTTTCTCTCACCCTGAAGTGAGAGAAAAGAGAAAAGAAAGTAAGTAGCCGTGTGGCGTGGGCTCACCTCCAGGCCAGTGATGGAAGGTACCGGGCTGACAGGGTTCTGGATGCAGGCCGGGCTCTGGCTGAAGCAGTAGTCCACCACCTCCGTACCGATGATGGTCCAGCAGGATCCATCGTTCAGCACCTCCCGCATTGGCTGATCCCGCTCGCTAGAGGAGGCCTGGGTGGAGGTCGAGGAGAGGTTAGTTAAAGCTTGGGATATGCTTGATTTGGAAACATCAAGGCAATAGAACTGAGGTAAATCTCATGAATGTTGCCCATTCACCAGTGCACCCCTATCAAGCTCTATGCAGCTTGACGACAATTTGAAGTCTAGACCCAGCTACTGCCCATGAACCCGTTACCACAGAAACGACCCTACTTTGACCCTCTCCAGAAGCTGACCACTGCCTACATTCCACAGGCCCAGGAAATCACATGATAAGTTTCACCATTCTTCTACCTTCTAATCAACGCTCCTGTGAGCTGGCTCTGAAGTTAAACAATTAGAACTAATTCTGGAGTGGCGGTACGTAGCCGGCTGTGTGCATGCAGCGTCCTGCTCTGACAGGAACCATGGCTGGTCAGGTCATGGCTGGTCAGGTCATGGCTGGTCAGGTCATGGCTATTTGGTGGCAGTAACATGAGAACATGGACAGTTAATGTTTCTAGTGAAATCTTATTGAAGTTTCACTCTGAAGCAATAGCAAAAAGCTTCAATAAGAAATGTCTACCTGGAACCAAAATTGATTTTGTAAATGTTTCTTAAACAGTTCTGGACCCTCCTGGTGTGTGTGATTCTTACCTGGTACTTTATGATTCTGTCATTAGACAGACACAGGTACATCTGCCGGTCGTCTCTGAACTGGAAGGCACACTTGTGGAGCTGGGAGACAGGCTCGTCTACGTCCAAGATGGCGTGCTGCTTGCTGACCTTACGGATCACCTGGACAGATAAACAACACCAGCCCTCACACCACACTCACTACTGTGCTGAATGTGATATATACAAACACTCACAAGCACGTGAAATTCATACAAGCACACACATACATACACATACACACATCTCGATAAACACACAGCACTTCTAACTAGTGACTATGACACACACAAATACTACAGTAATCTAATCTAGCCTCAATTTGTGACATATCTTTTTTCAAAACAAAACAGCTAAAAAAGCATTTCTTCCCAAAACAGCCCTCTATTACTACCTCTTGGTGCTGTGTAATAATGTTGTTGGCATAGTTGTTTTTGTTAAGCTAGCTTAGTTAGTAGTTTTTCTAGTGAGGATTGAGCCAAGGTGTCAAGTCTGTTATTATGTTTAAATGAGGCCCATAAGAAGGCCTGAGGCTTCTGTGTCAGTCAGATTGGGCTATCCTCAGGACTGTAGAGATGGCAGTGAACTAGATTGCATGAGATATTGAGGCTAATTGCTAGTGATTTGAAGGTAAACCCTGGGAAAAAAACACTAAATATATATGTCAACTTTGAATCACAAGTTTGTACTTTTGGTCTGAATGTTGATCTCCCCCTCACTACCTAATGTATATACCGCCCCCCCCTTCCTTAAGACTTGACAAACCGTAACCGTAACCATAAGTAAACACAGGAACCCGAGTGTAGATCACCCTGGTGTTTTACCAGCAAAATATACCATCTCTTCTATTCAAACAAACCCCATAGCAATCTACCTCCTCTGGAAAAACACAGGAGCGTAGTATGGAGGTGTCCATTACCCAGAAGCCTCAGCTGGGAGGCTGGCGCTGCCGTTTTAAGGGACTTGAAAAGGTCTGCTCAGCAGATCGCCATTAAAGTTTTATAAGAATACATTTTCTCTTACGTACACGGAGGGAAACAATAACAGTAGAAATGTGAGGTTCAGCACATTGTGTAACACCTGGACTCTGAGGAGTAAAACACAGAGGCAGAGAGCGAGGTGTGTCCCTGCTAGTGCTTCTCACGGATCTGACCATGGCATGTGGGTGTAGCAGGGGTGGTTTAGAAGATTCTGTGAGCCAGAAATTAGGATGTCATCCTGGTGTAAGGATATAGCACACACCTGGAGCTTGGCTTGGAGAGCAAGAGGCAGTGGTTTGAGCCCCTACTGACAGTAAAGTGGGGTAAAGTACCATGTGTGGGCATGGGTTTGTGTGTGTGTGTGGGTTTGATGTCTGTATGTTACCAAAGGGGGCAAGGTCACTCCGGTTAGGGTGCAGACCAGCTGAACCACACAGCCATAGCAGATGAAGCCCTCACACATCATGAAATCGGCCTGGTCAGCATTCGGTTCTTCCACTAGACACACACACACATCATGACTTTAATTGGTTTTGAAAATCCAACTATGAATACATAACCGAATAGAAAAAACCCATTCACTGTGGAAAATAAACATTTTCCTCAACATTTGCATACTTTTTCAGGGTGATACCTAGTCTGCACCACAGTCATGATGGGAGGGACAGTGGACAGAAGCCTGGCAGGCTGAGGTTACATGAACCTGGGAGGTCTCTGCATGAATATTAAAACATTCTTGACATCTTGGCATCAAAGCTGACCAAGCTTTCAGAGTCTGAAGAGTGAGCAGCGGTTGGACAGTTGAGTTCTGCTTGTGAATTATTTTAATTTACAGTCTGGAAACAGACTTTGGTTAGGACTCATCTAATTTTGTACACTACGAATGTCTTGACATGACAAAAACTGAGTATGAGTAAATGTATCATTATTCACACCCTGCCTAGCCTAGGTGTGCAACACAAGAACACAAAACGGTCATCTCTTCTACAGCCGTGGCCAAAAGTATTGGGAGCGATATACATTTTGTGTTTGCTGGGCCTTGGCATCAAATGAGTCATATCACCAGCACAGGGGAAAGTGTGAATTAGTTCTAGCCAGGTGAAATCACTCTATCATTCTGATTGGATTTTAAGAGCAGATTGACGACTGCTGTAAAAGAGGGGACTATTTGCATATATAGAAAAATGTCGCACCCAAAAATCTTTAAAAAATATGAAATGTGGCTTATTGTATTCCAGTATTCTATAGAAACATGTGAAAACATTTTCCTCAAATACTGAACCAGCAAACTTTGCAAAACACAACATGTCATTGCCAAAACTTATGGCCACGACTGTACGCAGCGATACCTCATTTAGATGGTGTGATCTGTCTGTACCACACACATCTCTGAGTGTTAATACAAACATCACCAACTTACACCAGTCACTAGTACAACATCACCATACATTCTGGCGCAGCAAACTTGTGCGGAGGACACATCAGACACCAGAGCGTGAAGGACCCCAGAAGGTGTCCCACCTACCGAGAGTGATGGTGAACGCGGTCCACTGACGAGCACTGGCTACGAACTCCCCTTTCTCTACTGCAAGGTACCGTGTGCTGACAGTCTGCGACCGCAAGCGGTTGAACAGGGCCACCCTCGACCTCGAGGAGATACACACTGCAGGTAGACATGAAAACGACCCACACACGTGATACACAGACTCACACACACGGACACACAGAGGTCGGTTTCGTTTCATACAGCAAGAACAAAAACGTTAATCCACTTTATAAGTAATCATTTTCCCCACGCCATATACAAACAAAGACACTTACATGCACACACATTCTAACCAGTGACAGTCCAACCTTGATGAATCTCTTTTACTTTTGCACACACACCAGCTGGCACCACATTCTCCCGTAGCTACCGCGGCAACGTGAGAAATGTAATGTCCCTTGACTTGTGGCCTTAGCTGTCAAGGCTCCTTGGCACCAGTGTAGTGAGGTCAGACGGTAGAGCAAGGTAATCAAGTCCCCCCCTCTCACCCCCTCCCCACTGTCGAAACCCCACAGCCCCAGGTCCGTGGTCATAACGGCCCACTGCCCTTATGAGGCAGGAACCCTGACACACAATGACATATAGGGAACCCAAAACATGTCAGTATCACCTGTCAGTCACTCTGTGCCATCCGACAGTAGACTCGAATACAGTAAACTGCATGTTTGGCATATTTGGAATACTTTGGGTGCACTTGTAACTTGTTTGAATGTATATATTTGCATTTAGGGTAAGTGTTTAAAGTAGGACCCTCAACTCTTAAGTTGCTATTATGTGGGATTCACACGGACAGTCTTCAGACAATTATCATGGTCGAAATGATCATGGTGGGGCTCAACAGAGGTCCCATTATGAAGACGAGGATGTTGAGGGGCGGGCCCTGTTGCTAAATCAAACAGCCCTCCGGTAACTCACGGTCTGCGTTCTTCATGGACTGTCTCTTCTGGGACGGTTTGGAGATGACCTTGATCATGTTGCTGTGAAAAGACCCCACTTCCTGTCCGCTCTCCAGGAGGAGGCTCAGAACCAGGCGGAAGTGCTTCCTCTTGTCCGTGTCAGAGATGTAGAGAGACTTGGCACAGGCAAACATCTGTCACACACACACACACACGTGAGGAAATATCGACAGAGATGTGTAAAGAAAATGTCAAATATAAATAGCATGTGAGTGACCTGGCATACAGGCGTCTGCCCCATATGGAGACAAAAATAAAAGATGACATTAGTTGATGACAATACAATCATTTGAGAAATCTAGAGTGACTCAAGCAGACTGGTGAGTAGCTAACCTGCACCAATCCTCTCCCTCCCTACTTCTCACCCTGCGGTCACATTGCTCCTCGAAGGCCAGCTTGTAGGCCTCCGCCTGGGGGAGACATGAGCTGTCCACACTCATGTACCCACACAGACGATAGCATGCATCCCCGAAACCTGCGGCTGTGGGAGGGGAGGCCAGGGAGGTCAGGGAGCGTCACAGTTGACAGTTTGTATGTGTGAGTGTTCATGTGTGAAGGAGAGAAAAAGAGAGAGAGAGATTGAGACACACAGAGAGAGAGAGAGAGAGAGAGAGAGAGAGAGAGAGAGAGAGAGAGAGAGAGAGAGAGAGGTGAGCTCACCTTTCAGGTGATCTTGTTTGACTCTCCACCCTGACCCGCTGATGTACACACAGGGAGGAGGACAAAAGAAGCTGGATGGATGAACGTATGAGCGCATGAATGAATCAATGAATCAATGAGAGAGGGATGGAATGAACAAATTACTGAATGAATCCCCTGACCTCAACCGGATCTGACATTTAACCCCAGCCCTAACACAGCCATGTTGAGGAGAGCGCAGTATGCCAGGTATGGTACCGTTTCTCGTTGCCGTAAGATTTCTGCGCCACCTTGGCGTGCAATATGGTGACGCGCTGGTCTGGGTGGAGCTGCAGGATGGCTCTTCCTGTGTCTGTTGTCCTCCTATGGGGGTGGAGTCCCTGATCAAGCCTGAATATTGGACGGTACATGGCCGCTCAATAACAACAAACCACTTCCTTCCAACAGAGTCAGTGCCATAGCAACCTGGACTATAGGCTGTATCTGTGTAGATGAGGGATACCATCCATCAATGTCAAGTGTCTATACACTGTGGCTCAGTTCGGCGTGTGATGTAAACAGCTTCCACCAGCAGGGTGGGATGCCTGGATACAGCAAGCAAGACTGACAGAGGACAGAGCGTACTCTACCACATGCCAAAGATGCTTTCCACTGTGCTCTGAGGTACATAGAGCAGTAACATAGAACTTCATGAACCTTTTAATGCCATTTCCGACTTGTGAACCCCCAGAACATTTCCTCTCGTCTAAACATGAGGTCAATATTTTAACTGTTTCCGTCTTTTCATTCTTACTTCTCTTTGCTGCTTAGACTTTCTTTTTTTCTCTCCTGTTCTCCAATTGCACTCCCAGTCTTTTTGTCTCTCTCTCTCTCTCTCTCTCTCTCTCTCTCTCTCTCTCTCTCTCTCTCTCTCTCTCTCTCTCTCTCAGACATAATTGCATTCCTCAGGACAGAGAGTGATGCAGCATTTTATAAACACAGACCTGCAGTGGCTTCTTCCCCTGCATTCCTCCCCAAATCCCTCCATCTAGCATTAACTTTCCTTCCTAGTCAATAAACTCACCTGAGAAAGAAAGACCTCAAGAAACATAATTCCCTCCCATTCACCGACACACACGTAAAAACATACGGCTCCCTGAGACTCAACCAGCTGTCTTAAAACACAGTAGTTCCACTCAGGTTTCATGTGCTCAGCGAGGCCCAGCAGGGGGTCTGGAGAACAGAGGCGGCCCAGAGCCCGTGTTAGTGTCTGGTCCTCTGTCTCCAATAAGGTCGTAATGAGCGAGCAGTAACAGAGGACAGGTTGTTACATCTGGGCCCAGGAGTGTGGAATGTTGCTCATTATGAGGAGTGCTGACAACAAGAGTCTTTGATAGGAGAAAGTGAGAGAGAAACAGAGAAATAATACAGAGAAAGAATACAAGGGGTTTGGGGCTTTACAGGTCATAGCATATCATCTTTCTCACCCTTTTCTACTTGTATGTGTGTGTGTGTGTGTGTGTGTGTGTGTGTGTGTGTGTGTGTGTGTGTGTGTGTGTGTGTGTGTGTGTGTGTGTGTGCGTGTGTGTGTGTGTGTGAGTGTCTGTGTGACTGTGTGTAGGTTAACTCCATGTTTGGTCATTTCTGTACTTTATTTCCTGTCTCAATTTACTGGCACCCTAAAGCACAACAGTTCAGGGTTCACAGTTCACTGGCTCATGCTATCCAAACATCTGAGTGTCACTAGTTTAAAGGTCAAAGGTTGCAATGCCAGAGCTTTGGACATTCTGGTATTTCCCACCAGGGAGGAGAGGGAGAGTCAAAGAGATGGAGAGAAAGGGAGCAGAAAGAGGGTGAGAAATCAGGAAAGGGAATGAAAAAATGCACTGCCATCTTCACTGGGCTTCAAGTTATGCAATTTAATTAATTTAGCCTGCCATTCATTTGTGAGCCTATGCTTGGGAACATGTGTTATTCTGAGTTGAGGTGACAAAGGTGGACAAAGGTGTGCTTTCATAAACACTGCAACGTTTCCAACTGTCCTTTCTAAAAACGTATCAACTACCAGTTTCCTTAGGTCTGAAAAAATTACAGGCATCTCTACCGCGCGTCATTCTCAAAATTCCAAAAGGTTCGATTTCTTAGAGGGGAGGGGTCTACGGTTTAAGACTAGAGTCTGGGAGATTTATACCTGCATGCTTTCAAACATCCAGTACAGAAATTCTGTCAAGCTTCGGACGTCAACGAAAAGAGGAGACAACCTTTGAACATTTCACGTCCACGCGCTCATTCCTCACCAACACGGTGACTTTGGGAGAGGTTTTTGGATACCACTGACCTTACCGGGACGTTGAACGCGCGGCACTGCTGGAGATTACTGAAGAAAAAAGTGGAAGTTTTATGTAAACTTCTTATCGGTTTTACCTGTCCCATCCCGACTGCGCCTCCGTCTGACTCTTCAGCGTTCCCAGGTGAGTGAGCGAGACTCCCGATGGATACAGGCGGGGGACATCCGCGGATTCGCTGGACTGAACTGTGGGGAATGTCACAAGACGTTGTGTCGGTATTTAATCGTCTTTATAGATCTGTCTCATTCCAAATGAGGATTTTACGGTTGCTAGTTGCTCGCAGTAACGGACAACAAAGTTTAAAATATTTATCTTGTTAGCTTATTGATTATTTATTTGCAATGATTATATAAACCAGTTTATTGTAATTAAAGTTGTACAGCGGCGTTACCAGCGATTTTAAAATAAATATGAATAAAATAATAAAATAAGTTATTTCTCAAGTTACAAAGGTTACATACATATCAGGAGAGCAATTTATGTAAATCTCTTTTTGCTATGATTAGAAAACTTAATTTGTTCTTTTGTCGGTACAAAACCGCATAGATCGTGCATAAAATGTATGTTTTTCAACAAACAAATACTACTAAGTAGCTGCCAGATAATTCAGGGGGTCCCATCACTGAGATGTGATTAGAGTTGGATTTTGAATGCATGCTAATTACAGACATGTGTGTGTGTGTGTGTGTGTGTGTGTGTGTGTGTGTGTGTGAGAGAGAGAGAGAGAGAGAGAGAGAGAGAGAGAGAGAGAGAGAGAGAGAGAGAGAGAGAGAGAGAGAGAGAGAGAGAGAGAGAGAGAGAGAGAGAGAGGGAGCTGGGCGCACACTGGCTGCCTGGTGGAGTAGAGCATGAGAGAGCAGAGCAGAAGAAATTATAAGAAAGTAGATTGGAGCAGAGGAGTGGAGGAGAGCAGAATATACTGTATTAGAGTATGACAGACAGACTAAGAAAAGGGCAAAGCGGAGGAGTGTGAGGGAAACAGGTAACAGTAGCAGTCCTCCACATCTGCTTTCAATCTTCCTTCATCAAGAAGCTGCTGTGTGTTCATATCTTAATATGGGCTCCAGCTGTCACTCACACTTGCAACACTTAAAAAGGAGTCAGGTGGCTGAGCGGTGAGGGATTCGGGCTAGTAATCCGAAGGTTGCCAGTTCGATTCCCGGTCATGCAAACTGACGTTGTGTCCTTGGGCAAGGCACTTCACCCTACTTGCCTCGGGGGAATGTCCCTGTACTTACTGTAAGTCGCTCTGGATAAGAGCGTCTACTAAATGTAATGTAACCGCACAACTACTGTAAATACTGTATACCACCCTCCCCTCTCTCACTTACACTCACACACACACGCGCACACACACACACTCTCTCTCTCTCACACACACACGCACACACATACACTCTCTCTCTCACACACACACACACTCTCTTTCACACACACACATACACAAACCAATCTCCAACCTCACATTTTCCCTATCTCATCATCTTGACATACTACAGAATCTTCTCTCTAAATGAACATTTCCCTACATTTCTCCCCCTTCCATCTCCCCATCCCTGTTCTTCCTCCCCAATGTCGCCTCTTCTCCTGTCGCTCTCTCTCTCCCTCTCACTATCGTTTTTCTCCCCTCTCCCTCCCCTCCTACCTGTCTCTCTCTCACCCTCCTGAGACTTGCATCAAACTAAGAGGAATTCATCCGAGATCCTGAGTTTGAAGCAAATGTTTCAGTGAAGCCAATCATCCAGTAGATATACATATCACCCTGACTCTACTTCAGAATGAAGGGAGAAACTGTGGACCGATGTCAGTCCACATCCTCTGTCTGTTTGCAGAACTTCCTGTACTTTACTACTGAACTTGATGGAGGTTACTTACTTCAATACCAAAACATCCAGATATCAAGACTCTATATACACCCCCTAGCCGCCCAACAATGACCATTCCGTCAGTCTATCCCCAACCCCCCAGACTGTACCAACCCTCCAGACTACATGCCCCCCCCCCCCCCCCCCACAGACTGTACCTATCTTCCAGACTGTGCCCCCTCCTCCCTCCAGTCTCTAGCCTCCCCTGCAGAGCCCC
The DNA here is from genome assembly GCF_963692335.1 of Osmerus eperlanus. Taxonomy (NCBI): domain Eukaryota; kingdom Metazoa; phylum Chordata; class Actinopteri; order Osmeriformes; family Osmeridae; genus Osmerus; species Osmerus eperlanus. The sequence goes on from NC_085018.1 coordinate 22,120,378, forward strand.
AGTCCCAGGGAGTCTTACCTGCAGTCCTCTCCTCCACCCGGTCTCTCTCCTGGACGTTCTGCATGCCCGGCAGTCACCTCACCTCAGGACAGCAAACACACCACAGCGTAGACTTGTCCAAATATAGAAAAAATCGACTTGCAGATTGAATATTTAGTATGGTCAGAATATGTAGCATTGGCTAAGAAAGCTAGCATATACTATTACTGTAAGCTTAGTTTAGCATTGTATAGCTGGAAATCTATGTAGTACAGGCTAAGAGAGAGGCTATATGCAGAAGCATAGGGTAGCTGTGAATGCTTTAAGTCCAGTTATAGTGATGTTCCAAGGTAGCTACAGGTAGAGCAGTGATACTAGTAATCCCAGTATAGTTCTGTGTTGTCCACCAGCTCCTGTCAAGAGTTCCTCACAGGGCTTCACTGGACATCCCCAGAGAGCACACTCTATTAAGTATCTCAATTCAACACAGCACGGTCTGACACGGCGGCTGTGTGTTACTGTAGCTACTGACGTGTGTGTGTACGTGTGTGTGAAAATCGTTGTGTGTATGTGTGTATGTGTTATACAGGATCTGCTATCGTTCCAGTAATAGTTCAGTGTGTAGATCTAGCTGTACCTGCTTGTTTGTCTTCAGATAGTAACAGATAATCACCTGTTTTTATGTGAGGAGTTCTCACAGCCTTCTCCCTTAGACAAACATAGAGGGAGATAGCAAGCAGTGGGTCTACATCACTGGTAGCCTTTAGTAGGAGGTCTGCTCTGAGACCAGGACTGCAACAGTGGCTGCTAACTACATTAAGCCACTGAGTCTCAGTAAACAGAACTGAACATGGCATCTGTGTTTCTGGTTAGAAAGAAGCAGGGAGGTGAGGGGATGGGAGGAGAGGGGAGCAGAGGAGAGGATACAAAAGAAGAGGAGATGAAAGGAAAGGAGTGGAGAGTGGAGAGGAGAGGAGACGGGAGGGAGGGAAGGGGAAACAAGGACCACAGGAGATACACAACAACAGCTGATGTTAGTCCATTTGACCTGTGGTCAGTCTTCAGTTCAACTGTCTGACCTGCAGCCTGTCTCCATGCCCAGTCCCCGCTCCACACTTATCTACCCTCAAGTTCTGCTCATGCTCTCGTGGTTCCCATTCTCATACTTTAATCCTAGCTGAACGGTGCACTGATTGGATAGTGCAGGTTTCCCTTCCATTTTGCACAAACAGTTCGCTCCTTCTGAATCCATGATGTACATACATGACTGTAGAGAATGAGTATGCATACACTGGCTCATGATGGTTTGAAAAGGTGGGAGATTGTGAGTTGGTGGTTTGTTTGCTAGGGAAGATTAGACATGCTGTAGGTGGATCAATCTTGGTTTAGCAAGGCTGCAGGTTGAGCTTGGGGAGAGTAAGGGTGAGGGATAGGGCTGGTATTTTGGTGAGGGTTGCGATCTTGTATGGTTAGGGTTAGACTAGTGTTGCCATCAAGGTTTTAATGAGGGTTGCAATAAATGTTTTGGTAAGGTTTGTGGTCATATTTTGATAAATGTTGTGGTCAACATTTGGGTGAAGGTTGTGGTCAACATTTGGGTGAAGGTTGTGGTCAGTGTTTGGGTCAGGGTTGCTATGGATGTCTAGGTGGAGGTCAGGTTTTTCTGAGAGGTCATATGGAACAGAGGAAGTGTAGAGGAAGCGTGATCATCCTCCAGTCCCCAGAGGGCAGCACTCACTTCCTGACCTCTCATTGCTTCTGCTGCTGCTGCTGCTGTGGCTGTTGTTGTGTTACTAAAGGCTCCTCCTAGCCATCTGCTGCTTCACTTCTCAAACTTTCCAGTTCTTTGTTGGGACAGTGTATATTTGGACAATGTTGACTAAAATGTTTTCTTATTTAGCAAGAAAATTTAAAAAGTTTATCTGTTTATAACAGTATTTCTGTTTATAGTAGCTTCCTCTGTGCTATTGCCAACTGACGGAGGAGGGGAAATATAATCACATTTTCTTTGTGTCAGCAAATGTGCTGTGCCTCAAAACAGCTCCCCTTTCCGGAAAATTAATGTAAAGTTTTGTGTTTTTGTTTTTGCAGGCTCCAGCATCATTGTGGTGTAAATTACCTGCAGTACTCAGAACCTTTTTTTGTCCAGTTAAACAGTTACCCAGCCCCCCCTCCCCCCTCCCAAGAGACTGAGATAGAGAGTCGTATGGGCTTAGCACTCCCGCCAGTGAAAGGGTTAACACCAGGTTAATAGTAGGCTGTATTATGTTGTTCTTAAAGACTAATTATAGAGAGTTAGGCAGTGACCCATATAGACTGTGTGTGTGTGCATGCATGGCAATTTTTTGGACCTGTGAGAAGAGGGGGGCTGTGGGAGAAATGTTAAACTGAATTTTTGTGGTGGGGGCTGCAGTGTGAGGGGGCTTGTGAGAGGCAGGATGGGGGGGGGTCTGTGGTAGCAGTGAGGGGTTTGGGGGCTCTGCAGAACGGTCGAGTGTCCACACTGAAGTCTCTTTGTACCTGCACACGTGCTCACACACCCACACTCACACACACTCTCCCCCCAACCACACACACACACACTTAGCCCCCGGTCCCAGTTCATGTGGGAAGTTAGTGAAACAACTTCAGTTCTGCATCAGGTCTCACAGGACTTTCTGGGAGACCAGACCACATAGAGTTGTGTGTGTGCATGTGTGTATAGTACAACAGTCTCTCTGACAACCTAATCTTCGTGAGGGGAGCTTTCTCTCCCATCTCTCTCATTCCCTCTTTCACTCTCTCCTCTCTTCTGGAGCTTTCCCTCAATCATCCCCTCTGCCTCACACATCTCCCTGTTTACCTCATCTATTTCCCATCGTCTCTCCTCCTCTCTGTCATCCTGTCATTTTTACTCCAACCATCTGTCTCTTCTTCTCCGTCTCCATCTCACCCACCCCACCCACCCACACACACACACTTTGTCTTAGATCTTTTTCAGCCTTTCCCTCTATGTACTTGGAAGAACTGTATGTGCGGGTTTAAACGTTTCGTACCAGCAGGATTACTTTAGCTGTCTCAGTTTCACTTTGCCGTTCTCTCTGTCTGGTTCCGATCCTCTGGTCTGGTTGTGATGGTACGAGACCTCTTCAGGACCCTGTCTCCTAGGACCCCGGGAGAAGGGGTGCCTTTCATAATGCCTGTGTTCAAAGACAGCATGCCATCCCATAAACACTTTCCAGACATGGTCATTATCCAGTACACCGTTTGAACCTCCTGCCCGCAGGGATGCAGGGGTTCAGAGACAGATTAGCTGTGTGCATGGGTGTGCCTGTGTGTGTGTGTGTGTGTGTGTGTGTGTGTGTGTGTGTGTGTGTGTGTGTGTGCGTGTGTGTGTGTGTGTGTGGCTGTGACTGTGTGTGTGTGTGTATCAACAGCCCTCTATTAAGGGGTGCTAGTGTGCTCCTGAGCCAGCTGTTCTGTACAGACTGTTTTATGATTGGGCAGGGCTGGAATGTGCTGCTTAGACTGATCTCTCTCTTCTCTCTGTGTGTGAACCTATTCTAACCTGGGCCTACCCAGTCAAACCCTGGACAAACCCAACCCACCCAGTCCTACCCGAACCCTACCCCAGCCAGCCCTGCTCTCCACGGCCTACCCAGGCCAGCCCTACCCTAATCAGCCCTAGCCCTTGATCCTCTGCTTCACTTTTCTATATGCTTGAATAAATAATGTAAAAATGCCCAACTTACCCTACCCAGGCCAATTACAGCCCTCACTCTACAGATTATTTGCCGACCATGGACTATGTGTTTTCTTTTACAGTGTGAACTGACCAACTGTCCAAACCAGTCCAACCCAGCTCAAAGAGGTCACTGGGGTCGTGTGAACATGGCTCGTCTGAGTGTCTGTGTGTCTGTCCTGGTGGCCCTAGCTACCCTGGCTGCCGCAAGACCTAAAGCAGGTGAGCCAAGTCCAACTGTGAACTCTTAAAAGCACACAGGGATAGACGATCAACTCAGAACACAGCAGAGTCTGTTGTGCTGTCTGGACCAGGTTTGGTTAAAATGTGAATCGATTTTGCAGCTTTGTTAAAAAAAAATTGCTCTGTGAAAGAGGTCATAGAAATTCTTGATTTGACTGCATTTAGTCATTCTCTTCTTGGATACTTCATTAATGCGTCGCCTATCCATCTCCTCCCTCCCTCCCTCCCCAGGTCCAGAGCAGAAGTGCAAGTCAGGCCCGGTGGACCTGATCTTCATCATCGACAGCTCTCGTAGCGTGCGGCCCCACGAGTTTGAGACCATGAGGAAGTTCATGATCGACATCATCCACACGCTGGACGTAGGAGCCAACACCACCAGAGTGGGAGTGGTCCAGTACTCCAGTCAGGTGCACGCACTCCTCCACCCAGACACACACAGTCCGCTGGTGTCTTCATCCTTCCAAGGTCCAGTAACTGACCCATTATGTGTCTCCTCCTCCTCCAGGTCCAGAGTGAGTTCTCCCTGAAGACTTACTCCAAGCTGGAAGACATGGTGAAGGGCATCAACGAGATCATCCCACTGGCACAGGGCACCATGACTGGCTTGGCCATCAAGTATACCATGAACGTGGCCTTCACCGCTGACGAGGGCGACCGTGCCAAAGTGCCCAACGTGGCTGTCATTGTGACGGACGGGCGGCCCCAGGACCGCGTGGCTGAGGTGAGGTGACCTTCTGTTCTACATGGAACCATAAAGGTTATGTGTCAATCAATGGAGAACCAGAAGTAAAAACCCTTTCCGAATCCTTTTGGTTTTGTCAAGTCGTTATTTTATTTTGTTATGGGTGAATGTGACCATGTCAGGCTGAAATGTGTGAAGTATTTCAGCCTGACATCTTCATGTTAATCTCATCATGCTTATATCTTGGCGTGACAAATTGTTCCTGGTGTATGAATAATAACACGAGATAAAACACTAAGGTGGCGGCCGAGGCGAGGGAGAAGGGCATCAAGATCTTCGCTGTGGGTGTGGCCAGGGCGGATATGACATCACTGAGAGCCATGGCTTCACCACCATTCGAAGACCATGTGTTCCAGGTGGAGTCATTTGATATGATCCACCAGTTCGGCTTTCAGTTCCAGGACAAGCTCTGTGGTGAGGAGTTTTGTTTGTGCGTGTCGGTATGTGCGTTAATGAAACACAGCTCTTCAGAACAGTCAATAACATTGTGATACAGTTAAGACTATGGCTTTAACCTGAGATCATTGTCCCGTGTTGCTGGCTAAAACACAGTCCCGCATGTAATTACACTTGCTATTCCTGACTGAAATCTGAAACTCTTTCATGTAGGTCCGATAAAATCCTACCAAATCCATTAGATCCAAAAACAATGTAGATGTGATGAGAGAGAATGAAAGACTGATTCCTTTCTAAGCTGTTTCAACAAAAAAAACTGCACCTAGGATCTAGAAAACTATTAAAGAATCTTATTTCAACATTCATCACATAGCAGTACTACAGTACATTGTATCTTCTGAAGTCACGATCAATTGAATCCAGGCCCATTTCAACAGAGAGAGTTTAATCATTCAACTCCCAGTGAAACACAAGCAGCTGACCTGGCTGTGTAACCTGGCTGTGTAACCTGGCTGTGTAACCTGGCTGTGTAACCTGGCTGTGTAACGTGGCTGTGTGACTGCAGGTGTGGACCTGTGTCTGGAGTCAGACCACGGCTGTGAGCACATCTGCGAAAGCTCTCCTGGCTCCTTCCAATGCATCTGTCTGCCAGGGTACACACTGAATGAGGACGGCATGACCTGCTCAGGTACGAGTGTGCGTGTCTCTGTCTCTTTAAAATGTGTAATGCTGAGATGAGACACCAGTTTATGTTTGTCTCACCCCGGTGTAACAGGGCATTAGCATCAGAATTACATTTTAGGGAGTAACAAGTGGGTTTTCTTTGGTGTGTGTTTGTGTGTTCTGCAGCCATAGACCTGTGTGCTGAGGGAAAGCATGACTGTGAGCAGATCTGTATCAGCTCACCAGGGTCCTTCACCTGTGACTGCAACGCCGGGTACAAACTCAACGACGACAAGAAGACATGCATGAGTTAGTGTCCGAATACACCCACACACACACTAACCAGCCTTCCCCTCCCTAGTTCAGTGATGTAACTCACTCGTGTTTACATGGAACTGAAGAAGGCTGAGAGGAGAGGTAAGCTGCTGGCAGGGTGACAGACTCCAGGGAATTCTAACTGTGTGTTCCTGGCACAAGCGACTTATCTTTTCACAGTAGTTCTGTCTGTGAAAATCTAAGTTGTCCAAGAAAAACTATTTTTTTCCCTTTGTGTCTTGCTCTGGACCAAAAACAAAACTACCAGTGTTGAGTCCTCACAAAGGTCTTTTGAAACGCAGTTTATCTTACTCATATGAATAGTTCTGGGACGTTTAGTACATCCCAGACAGGATGTTGTGGAAGATAATGCGCCCACAGTCCTAGTCTGTGATGGACTGAGTAAAATTAGAAGCAAAGCTTAGTGAAACTGCTACATATCAGTTTAATTACGTTATGGAAAGCCATCTTATATCCTGCAATAATCTGATCTCATCCATCATAAGCTGCCTTGCTAAACTAAAACTTGAAAAGGGTCAAAGCATGTGTGAAGAGGTAAACCAGGGCGTGAAAGGGTGAAAACTTTGAGGCCACTGTTATAAAATATCAATGCAAAACATGCAACATCATTTGAGGAGTTATAGGAGATGACAATTAAATGTTAAATTGGATATATACTGGATTAAACTTTTGTAAATGTATTAATTTGATATTAAATACAGTTTATGGTCCTTTCTGCCTATTGGACTACAGTAACAATCCAAACAACCTTTGACATTGACATTTCATTACATTTAGTCATTTAGCAGATGCTCTTATCCAGAGCGACTTACAGTAAGTACAGGGACATTCCCCTGAGGCAAGTAGGGTGAAGTGCCTTGCCCAAGGACACAATGTCATTTTGCACGGCGTGGAATCGAACCGGCAACCTTCTGATTACTAGCCCGAATCCCTAACAGCTCAGCCACCTGACTCCCTGACATATTATTTCATTATCATCTTCACAACCAAATCATGTTGCTGGTTCACATTGTACCAGGTAAGAGATTCTTTGCTGCTTCAGCCTGCTCACGGCTGGCACCCTCCCTGCCTTCTCTCTGCCCTCAGTGATCGACTACTGTTCGTTTGGCAACCACAGCTGTGATCACGAGTGTGTGAGCGTGCTCAGTGGCTACCACTGTCGCTGTAATGAGGGGTACAATCTCCTCGAAGACGGCAAGACGTGCCAGCGTAAGTCTTTCACACACATCACACATCACACACACATCACACACAGTGGCCAGAACAGAAATACTTAAACCGAGACATTCCAAGGGTCTGCCTGAGAGGAAATGTCTTTCATTAAATCATTCCAAATACAACCCCCCCCAGAGGTTATCCTATGAAACACAGGTAGGTCTTTACAGGAGACAGAAACAGTATAAGAGCTACTACTCTATCACCAGAGCTTAGGTAAGATGCAACGGCCTAAACCCCTCCTAACATACACTATCTCCTCTCTGAGCTGTTTAGATGGCCAGCTGTTTGTGTTTCATGTGGAGAAGTGGATGGTCATAAACAGTGGTGGAAGTTCGTAAACATAAATGACTTAGTGCGTATAAGAGAGAATGTACAGCATGTGTTTGTGTGTGTATGTGTGTAGATGTCTGTCTCTCTTGTCTCCATTGAGTTCTTCCTGTTTTCTTCATTCAAACTCTAGCCACTTCTACACTTGTCAACCCTAACCGTAACCAGGCAAGCATCAATGTTAAGATCTTACATACTGTATGGCTGCTCTTTAGGAATCTTACATTTGAACTTGACAGTTACAGTATGAAATATGGTTGTTGTGAATATGACACAATAGACTTGAAGAAAATAACAGCTCATCTTCTTATAAGAATGGAACAGGAAAAACTGAAAAAATTAAACATACTTTATCACAAATTACATTGTTGTAATTCCTGGGTGATAGATATCTACGTGGTTGACACATTTGTTAAGGTCATGTTCAGCAAGTGTAAGAAACCTTTCTGGAAACTCTTATTTTCACTATGTAGGCGGCCACTTCTAACATTAATGTAGATCCATAGTAACCGCTGTAAATGGCATGGTTTCTGTTTCTTGACATTGGCTTTCTTAGGGACTATCAGGTGTTTGTGGATGTAAAGAAGAATCTTGGTTTTGGTTTGGCAACTCATCATTGAGCTAACCTTCATTCGCATCAACTTACCCCTGTAGAGTCCACCTCCTGTCAAAACGTCTTCAAATGGAACTGGTGTGTCTAACAATTGTCACCACGGTGCGGTTCTTAACCCAGGGTCAGATAAACCACGTCTTACTGCACCTCTCCTTTCACTGTCTGGGAAAGCACTGATGACAAGCATACATGATCATCTCTGTATTCTGTGATGTAGTTAGCCAGGCCACTGAAAAACCATGCCAATAGGCAGCAGTCATAATGTGAAGTCAATTTTGCCCAAGTAACATCATCTTTAATACCTGTTTGGTCATATGTAATTGAAATTGTATTGCGTAGCTGTCTTGTTTGAATACTAAGAGGACTTTATGGCATTACTATGCGATAAACAGTTGATTTGTGTTATGACCGGTGATAAACATCCAATTACACTGTGTGCGTGCGTGGGGTGTGCATTGCATGAATTGCTTGCACATGTGTGTGTGTATGTGTGTGTTTGTGTATGTGCTGCAGCCATAGACCTGTGTGCTGAGGGAAAGCATGACTGTGAGCAGATCTGTATCAGCTCACCAGGGTCCTTCACCTGTGACTGCAACGCCGGGTACAAACTCAACGACGACAAGAAGACATGCTCAAGTTAGTCTTACAACAGATACACATCTTAAAGGGATGATAAAATGCTAATTGTTTTAATTGTGAGTGACCTATCCCTTTAATTATATAGTATTTTTTCAGCATATACTATAGTTCGGAACTTCGATTATTCACTTACAGTCCTATCTCTTAATTACTTTAAATACATGTAAATCAGTATCTCTACTCAAAGAAGTATTGAAGCATTTCACCACTTTTTTACTAAACTTGTACGAGATCTAAAAAGGCACTGGAATATTGACCAAACAATGATGTCTGTCTGTTGGTCTGACCTGTTTCTTGTCTATCTGCTCTAGTGTGTGTGTACGTGTGTGTGTGTGTGTGTGTGTGTGTGTGTGTGTGTGTGTGTGTGTGTGTGTGTGTGTGTGTGTGAGTGAGTGAGGGAGAGAGAGAAATAGAGAGAGAGTGTGTGTGTGTGTGGGTGTGTGTGTGTGTGTGTGTGTGTGAGGGAGGGAGGGAGGGAGTGTATGTGTGTGTGTGTGTGTGTGTGTGTGTGTGAGACAGAGGTCAACATGGTGCTCTGTGATGAGTTAGTTTCCCTTAAAGAGAGTTGATACATTTCCCAGACCACATCAGTAGATGAGAAAACATCCAAACTTAATATCACAACATGTATTCATCACTTGATCATTCCGCTTTCAGAGAAATGTTCTAATGGTTATATCCTTCATCAGCCAGTCCAAACACACACACACACACACAGATGCACAAGTGCAGAACACACGCACACATAACCTCCTTCAGTCAAGCATATTTCGGGACACATTACTCATACTGTCAAAATCAAAAAAGCATGTTATTTAAATTAATGAACACCAAGCACTGTAGAGATAGTTGTGATTATCACCATCATCATAACTGCGCTGTCCACACCTGCAGTTCACAGACAATGTCTAAACTCCCAGTACAATAAACACAGCCCAGAGTCAGCCATCTAGACATCTCCACATAGCTTACTGTAAACTGTCATCTTCAATCTCTTCTATGGACCGGCTGTGAGCTCTACCTCTGGAGATGTTGGGTATTGCACACTGATGTAGTTGACTGTTTTCTTACCCTCACATGATTACAGCGTGAGGTACCTCTATATTCCAGTAATATGATCATTCAGCTCCAATCAATGGAGATGATGACACCCGGACCATTCCCTCTTGAATTCCTGTTCTGATGGTCAATGTTTTGGCTCCAATGTTGAAGTAGTAATATATTTGCTAGTGGTTATAAACAGGTTATAAACATGCAATTATACTGTGTGTGTGCGTGTGTGTGTGTGCTCCAGCGATAGACCTGTGTGCTGAGGGAAAGCATGACTGTGAGCAGATCTGTATCAGCTCACCAGGGTCCTTCAGCTGTGACTGCAACGCCGGGTACAAACTCAACGACGACAAGAAGACATGCACAAGTTAGTCACTTCAGAGTTTTAAAGAGACAGTCCCCCAAACTTGAAAACATGTCCCCTTACCTTGACGGTTCTTCTTATCATCGATTTTTTCAAGAAATGTACATTAAATGTAAGAAAAAGGATTTACGCTGGATAACAAAACTAAAGATTAGATTATTGTCTTTACATTGCTTTCAAGGTATGGAGTTCTACATGAATCTGTAATTGACTGCACGTGAACTTAAACATTTACCTACAAATACCAATTATCAAAGTTGTTTAATTAGTTAATTAAATCAATCTGCACAACCTAATAGTCTGTACATATGAATACAAACACAACATAGAAATATGTTGAGTCTGCAGGCCCAACAATACATTCGAAAATAATCTGCTTCTGCTGAATGAAGTAAACGCTACTTAAAGATGCTGCTTCTATGGTGGGAAAATACCGATCCTTACTCAACCTGTACCAGTTCACTTTGGCCCAAACTCTGTCATTGTGTTCATTGTTGCTTGTTTGTTTAGTTGGTTCTTGAAATCTGTGTTCCTGCATGTGTGTGTTTGTGTGCATACGAGAGAGAGAGATAGAGAGAGAGAAAAAGACATCTCAGTTTTTTATTCTCCTTGCTGACCATGTGCCTCTGTGTGTACATGTGTGTGTGTTCCTGCAGACCTGGACCTGTGTAACAGTGTGGAGCACGGCTGTGAGCACCAGTGTGTCAGCACCCCTGGATCCTACTACTGTATCTGCCCCGAGGGACAGCTGCTGCAGGAGAACGGCAAGACCTGTGGCAGTATGTAGACCAAGCACACACACATATGCACACACACATGCATACACACACACACACACACATATGCACACACACATGCACACACACACACATATGCACACACACACATGCACACATATGCACACACACACGCACACACACACACACACACACAAACACACACAGACATATACACGCGCACAAACACACATCCACACATATATACACACACACGTGCATACACGCTAAAAGCATGTTTCCACACCTTCCCAGCCTGCAAGTCAGCCAACATTGATCTGGTTCTGATCATCGACGGCTCCAAGAGTGTCCGTCCCCAGAACTTTGAGCTGGTGAAGCAGTTTGTGAACCAGGTGGTGGACTCCCTGGATGTGTCAGTCCACGGGACTCGTGTGGGTCTGGTCCAGTACTCCAGCCGGGTCAGGACAGAGTTCCCCCTCAACATGTACCACACGGCTGACGAGATCAAAGCTGCTGTTATGAAGGTAATATGCTGTGTGGAGTTAGAACTCAACTCACATGAGTCATCATAGAACCACCCTGGATGCAGAAGCAAACAGTGGACACAGAGAACATCACTGCTGTGTTATGTTTTATCATAGCTCTCAGACCTAGAGGTCCTTCGTGACATGCTAAACCACGCGTGTGTGTGTGTGTGTGTGTGTTCTGTATAGGTGGATTACATGGAGAAGGGCACCATGACAGGTCTGGCTCTGAAGCACCTGGTGGAGAACAGCTTCTCAGAGGCTGAAGGGGCCCGCGCCGCCAACCGCAACATCCCTCGCGTAGGCCTCGTCTTCACCGATGGGAGATCCCAGGATGACATCACCGAGTTTGCGAAGAAGGCCAAAGAAGCAGGTAACTAGGAGGGGAGATGAGGGTGGAATTGTGGGATACTAAGAGAGAGCGGATATAGAGCTTTCCAGGTCTTTGGTGCAGGATTGCAGTGGTCATGTGTGTGTATGTGTGCGTGTGTGTTTGGGCCAGGTATCACCATGTATGCTGTGGGCGTTGGGAAGGCTGTGGAGGATGAGCTCCGTGAGATCGCCTCAGAGCCTGTTGACAAACACTTCTACTACACCACAGACTTCTCAGCCATCAACACCATTGCCGAGAACCTCAAGCTCAACGTCTGCGCAGGTACACAACCACACAACAGTCTCACCTGAGCACGTACAGCACAGGCAAACGAGACGGAACTGGGAATGTGTTTGATGTGATTTCGACATTTTGCATTTTTGGGGCCTCGTTATTTACTTTCTTGAACGTAGGCAAATGAATCAAGTGCAACCTGAATGTGGTAGTATTGGACTCTAATGTACTGTTTCCAAACCTGAGTGTGTAAAACTTACTTTTCTAGTTATTCTACAGCTCCATCTAGAGTTTGGTATATAATGATTCTTTGAATCTAACCCCATCTCTCTCTCTCTCTCTCTCTCTCTCTCTCTCTCTCTCTCTCTCTCTCTCTCTCTCTCTCTCTCTCTCTCTCTCTCTCTCTCTCTCTCTCTCTCCCTCCCTCCCTCCCTCCCTCCCT